>NC_069503.1:253405573-253575573 GCF_027579735.1 Bombina bombina
CAAGAAAGGGTATAAAAGAAGAAAATCTAATGACATGGCCTCCTTGTTCACCTGATCTGAACCCCATTGAGAACCTGTGGTCCATCATCAAATGTGAGATTTACAAGGAGGGAAAATAGTACACCTCTCTGAACAGTGTCTGGGAGGCTGTGGTTGCTGCTGCACGCAATGTTGATGGTGAACAGATCAAAACACTGACAGAATCCATGGATGGCAGGCTTTTGAATGTCCTTTCAAAGAAAGGTGGCTATATTGGTCACTGATTTGTTTTTGTTTTGTTTTTGAATGTCAGAAATGTATATTTGTGAATGTTGAGATGTTATATTGGTTTCACTGGTAAAAATAAATAATTAAAATGGGTATATATTTGTTTTTTGTTAAGTTGCCTAATAATTATGCACAGTAATAGTCACCTGCACACACAGATATCCCCCTAAAATAGCTATAACTAAAAACAAACTAAAAACTACTTCCAAAACTATTCAGCTTTGATATTAATGAGTTTTTTCGGGTTCATTGAGAACATGGTTGTTGTTCAATAATAAAATTAATCCTCAAAAATACAACTTGCCTAATAATTCTGCACTCCCTGTGTATATATATATATATATATATATATATATATATATATATATATATATATATATACATACACATATATATACACACTTTGGAGCCCTTTCCACTCAAATAATTTTTTTTAAAAAATTCTTCAATTTTAATATTCTGTAATATATCGTACTGTGTTTTTACTGTATATATTTTATATTGCAATGTTCTTCACTTCAAAGAAACAGATATATATATATATATAGAAAAGCATCAGATATCTATAGAAATATATATTTGAAAATGTTAGCGCCACTAATTGGGCCCAATATATTCCTCTAGCTCAAAAAGCATGTGTGAGGGTAAATACATGTGTATGTGACTTATTGACTTTATATTACAAATACTTGTGCTGATTGGTGGGTAAATTCACCTACCAATAAACAAGTGCTTTCCATGGTTTCATGCCTTCTTTTTTAAATAAAGAAAGCAAGAGAACGAAGAAAAATTGATAATAGGAGTAAATTAGAAAGTTGCTTAAAATTGCATGCTCTATCTGAATCACAAAATAAAAAAATTGGGTTCAGTGTCCCTTTAATGATATAAGTGTAAAGCACACACAAAATAAGATATATATATATATTTATATATATATATATATATATATATTTTTTTTAATAGTCGACCTGTAAACTAGTATTACTGGTTTGACATATTTAAATGCAAATATCTCTTAATATATTGCTCAGAGTCACCCTTTTCACCAAAAAGTGCTAAACAGCCATACAAGTTTTCTACTCAAAAAATATTATACCTCTTCCAATTTTGTAGTGACTTCTAGTCCAAAATAATTTACCTTTTAAGATATAAATAATTAAAGAGACATACAACTTCAAGCAGCATATTTCCATCTAATACGAGAATAGTCCACGGCTTCATTCTTTACTTGTGGGAAATACAGAACCTGGCTACCAGGAGGAGGCAAAGACACCCCAGCCAAAGTCTTAAATACCTCCCTCCACTCCCCTCATCCCCCAGTCATTCTTTGCCTTTCGTCACAGGATCAGGCCTGTGTTTAGACATTCTGCTCCTGGTTCTGAAGATTTTGCAGGGGGCTCCGTTCGAGCCTATGCATTCTCTTGACATTAAGACTCTGTCTTGGAAGGTTCTTTTTCTACTGGCCAATGCTTCAGCGCCAGGGTGTCTGAATTAGTGGCCTTGCAATGTGAGCCTCCTTACCTGGTTTTCCATGCAGATAAGGTTGTCCTTCGCACTGCTCTGGGATTTCTCCCTAAGGTAGTGTCTGATCGCAACATTAATCAGGAAATTGTGGTTGCTTCCTTGTGTTCTAATCCTTCTTCGAAGGAAGGGGTTTCTTCATAACTTGGATGTGTTTCGAGCCTTGAAATTCTATCTTCAGGCTACGAAGGATTTCAGACAAACTTCATCTTTGTTTGTGGTCTATTCAGGAAAGCGCAAGGGGCAGAAGGCTTCTTCCACTTCTCTATCCTTTTGGCTGCGGAGTTTGATTTGTTTGGCCTATGAGACAGCGGGACATAAGCCTCCTCAGAGGATTACGGCTCACTCTACTAGAGCTGTGGCTTCTTCTTGGGCCTTTAAGAATGAGGCCTCTGGAGCAGATTTGTAGGGAGGCTACCTGGTCCTCCTTACACACTTTTACAAAATTTTACAAATTTTACGTTTTTGCTTCGGCTGAAGCTGTTTTTGGGAGAAAGGTTTTACAGGCTGTGGTACCCTCAGTATAGGGTCCCCCTTGATTTTTACCCTCCCATTTTTCATTCAGTGTCCTCTAGAGCTTGGGTATTTGTTTCCCACAAGTAATGAATGAACCCATGGACTCTCCTCGTATTAGATGGAAAACGTAAATTATGCTTACCTGATCATTTCATTTACATCGTTACGAGGAGAGTCCACGGCTCCCGCGCGGTTCTCCGTTGGACGGACCTAAATTTCTTTTGTTTTTCCTTCTGGCACCATTTATACCCTGATATTTCTCCTATTGTTCCTTGTTCCCTCGGCAGAATGACTGGGGAATGAGGGGAGTGGGGGAGGTATTTAAGCCTTTGGCTTGGGTGTCTTTGCCTCCTCCTGGTGGCCAGGTTCTGTATTTGAATGAAGCCTTGGACTCTCCTCGTAACGATGAAAATTAAATTATCAGGTAAGCATAATTTAAATTTTTTGTAGCCACTAATTAGAAGCTAGGTCCCAGTAATGCATTGCGACGACTTACCCTACCTAGGTATGCTTTTCAACAAAAGCTACCAAGAGAACAAATTGTGTAGTTCGTGAAAAATATAAAACTGCACTTTAAAAAGATTGATTGATTTATTTATAGATAAATCGATAGATAGATCTATCTCAAAGTGCAGTTTTATGTTTTTCAGGACAGGAGCTGCACAATTTCTTTTACTGTTGGAAGTGAGACAGCTCTTTTTAGCTAGCACAGATTTTAGGAAGATTGAAAGATTTGTTAAGAATGCAGGAAAATAATTGTTGAAATAAAAAAGGAAATGTCTTTTCAATGGTGCATTATAATCGTTTGCACTTGTTAGGCCGACATGTGGCTGATGACATTAGCTGCTGGACTGGAACACTCCCTTAGTTAGGACAATGCATGAAGTATGTAAAGCACTCAGATTATTAACGCTGAATAACCCTACTCTGAATCTACTTAACAATCGTAAGTGGCCATATGTCATTATATTTCTTATATTCAGAAATTTGTAAAATGTATCAAGATATTGGGCTACAAGCACTTTTTGAGTTTATACGGTAACAAGTATTATTCCTGGGGTCTCTTTGCTGGTTCTTTTTTAAACCAAATTGAAAAACCCACTATTTCATAGGCACATTGCAGATTAACCCTAAAGGCCTGATGATCTAAGCTCTCCATTCAGGCGAGATGATCTAAGTTGTCTCTTCAGTTCTAGTGCCTCAAAGAATTTTAGAAAGGCACATTTTAGCTTGTGAGTGGTTTATCTGGCTATACATGTCCTGGATGTGAAGCAGAAATACATACATTGCAATATAATATTTGAAAAAAAGCCTGCAAAAGAGTTTGTGTGATTTCTCTCCATGCCGGCGAGTTTTATTCGTCAGGTCGTAAGTGATTAAAAGAGCTAAACATTATTTCATTACACCTAAATTTTGCATTAGACACAAAATAAAAATGTCTTTATATGTTAGTTAGACATTAAAGGGACAATATACACTCATTTTCATATAACTGCATGTAATAGACACTACTATAAAGAATAAGATGCACAGATACTGATATAAAAATCCAGTATAAAACTGTTTAAAAACTTACTTAGAAGCTGTCAGTTTGGCTCTGTTGAAAAGGTAGCTGGAAAGCCCACTGCAAGTGACAAATAAGACACTCCCACCCTCCCCCTTCTTTTTCATATGAAAAGACCTTTTACACAAACAGGAGCAAGCTGGAGTAGGTATACGTCAGTATTCTCATAAAACTTTGGGGCTTGGTTAGGAGTCTGAAAATCAGAGCAATGTTATTTAAAAATAAGCAAAACTATACATTTATTTTAAAAAAAAACCTTTATGGGCTATATAAATAGATCATCTACAAAACATTTATGCAAAGAAAAAAATGAGTGTATAATGTCCCTTTAAGGAGGAAGGCAGAAAGTGACTGAGGGGAGGTATGAGTTTAAAGATAGCTGAATTTTGTTGCAAAAATAAAAACAATAAGTATTCTCTGGGGAGGGACATGCTGTTTTGCTTGGTGATCAGTATGAGTAAAGCAAGGGAAGATACTGAGATTGCAAGCTTCAATGCATAAAGGCTGGAAATCCCCACAAGTCCAGGGCTAGTAAGAAATGGCAGTAGATGAGTAAATTATAGTGATATATTTTTAACCCTGATATTTTCATGATACTGACCCCCATACTTTATTAGTATTCAGTCATAATGCTTAATGGTTGGCTTCCCCGTGTGCCCCCTCCAACAGTGGTAATGTCAGGGTATTTTCCCTGTTTTGTTTGCCATATGCTCACCTCTCTTGCTGACTATGGTGCATTGTGGGGGATGCTGCTCATTTCCTGCACTTCCTTTTATGGCCAGACTGGTGTGCATCATCCGTGTGAGACAGGATGCAGTCTCAGAATTGTGATGTCATCACTTATTATTTAAAGGGCCTCTGTTCAGTATGCTTTGCCTTTGCGTTGTCTTAGACCTGCTTGTGAGAGTTCCTGTGTATTACCTGGCTGCCTGACGTCCTTCCTGGTTCCTGATCCCTGGCTTGTTCCTGACTCTGCTGTATTCCTTGTTCCTGATTTCGGCTCGTCTGACTATTCGCTTTGGCTCCTGACTCGGCTCGTCTGACTACCAGCTCTGGATTTGACTCCTGGCTTGTTATTTGACTTGTGGACTTTTTATTATTTTTTGCTATTAATAAAGGTGTGATTATTTTTGCACTTCTCGTCTCAGTCTGATTCCTGGCACCCTGACAGGTAACCCCTCGTTTTCCTCCACCACTCTTCCCAGGTCTGCCCACATCACATCCTACCCCTACCATGGCACACCCTGAACATTGCGGCCCCACCGATAACTCAGCCTTGAGCCTCCTAGAAGTGCGTCCCCTGTTGTAATTTCTGGAGACGCCACTGTCCCTCCTTAAATGTATCATTTCCCATAATCCACTACTCCTAAAATGTGCTTTTTGCAATACTGATATCATAAGAGGAAATGAGGTGATAGCCATATTGCCCTATGTTGCTTTGTTGCTTACACCCCTGGTTTCTGACTTATGTTCAAATTAAATAATTTGCCAAAAGAAGGTACAGTTATAACATTACTCATTTTTCCTACATCATCCAACCATAATTTAACTTTTCCATATATCCCAGAGAGACATTTGACTCCAAGCTGGCTCATTGACTAATAATACATTGCAAGCAAGTGAAAAAAAATCAAGGTTTTGTTTTCTCCTCCCAAAAGCAAAAAATATACCTTTTTATGTTTAGGAAAACAAAGAAAAACATTAATGATATTTGTTTATTTTATGGTTATTACATATAGTAACGGTTTACTAATTTAAAAAAAAAAATTGGTTGTAATACAAATGTTATAATAAAATTATTTATTCTCAGAGATTCAAGTCCTATTTACTTTTATGCTCTTTTAATATTTTCTCATGAGATATAAATAATTTATGTGAAAATAATAAGAGCTCTAAAACCAACGAAGCTTAGTATGTGTGTTTGTAGGAAGGGGGTCATGCAGTATAAATTTAGCTTCTTTTAATAAGCTTTTAGGGCCCCCACTGAGCACATTCAGGCTGCAAAATGTGCTGAGTTCATCATACAGAAATGTATCATCTGCCAGCTGCAGTATGATTAAAATAAGCTTCAACACACTAGGGTTTGTTTTTATGCTAAAGGTGAATAGTTAGTTAAGTGCTCTACATATGAAACATTCAGCTGAGCAGACCCCTTTAGCTGCTCATTAAGAGGTTAACGCATCTGAAGTGTTTAACAAAGAGGGAAATTTATTTTTTTTAAAAAACAATAAAGAAACAAATTGGCTGAAAGCTTGGTACAGTTGTCACGTATTTCATACTACCTATTTAATAATGCAGCGGTCTCCCCAGGATCTATAAATGGGCACAACACTCGTCTGATCTTACTGACCACCTAGCGAAAATTAGCCAACATTAACTTTTTTACAGTGTTGCATAGAGTCGGGGCAATATGGGGGAATTGTGATTTAATCGCAATTTTATTATAAATTACTATAACACCTTAATTTTTCATTAAAAATGATATTTAACACTACAGAATCTTTACACACATACATATATATTTATATAGACATATAATATATAAATATAGACATAATATATATATATATATATATATATATATATATATAAAAACCTCTAGAATGTTTAGAATCCGGGAGGGGAATTTAAAATAACAACTGCACAGCAGTTAAATGTCGGTCACGTGACTGGCTCCTTCACTGAGTGATAAGGGATTACTGTACTGCAGAGGCGCTAAGGCTGGATTGCTAAAGTCAGTGCACGTCAGCACCCCCTGTAACCCCCATAAGCCCCGCTCTGTAACCTACGTAAGTCCCATCAGCTCCCACTGTAACCCCCCAATAAGCACCCCCTTTAACATCATAAGCACTGCCTGTAACCACCATCAGCCCCCAACCCATATAAGTCCCAGCGCACCCCCCTCCCTGTAACCCGCAACAGCCACAGCGCTCCCTGTTAAGTCAGCTCAATGTCGCAAGGCGGGCACGGCAAGTCGGCGGCGCGCGATGGAGCAATTTGGAACAGCTGATTTTAGGAGGTTGGGCCTCTTGCACAAGGGGACGTCACCCGAAGTGACGGGGTTCCAAATTCCGAAGAGTTTGACAATTCGACATGACACTAGCCCTCCTGTATGTCATAGGTGACGTCAAAGGGGGGCTAAAAATCGCATACTCTCAAGGTTTTAAAACCACGGCGATTAATCATGGTTTTAAATTGCGTATGCAATTAATTCTGCAGCCCTTGTGTTGCACAAATTATCATTTGATCAGTTTTCAGTTTATGTTAATTTCTACTGTTAATTATGCTTTGGATAGTTTACACCCTGTTCCAAATTATTATGCCAACATTTACATAAATAATTGATGTAAACAACAGTCAGCATAATTCTCATGTTATCAACTATTAAGAGTACAATTCAAATTTTAATGAACAAACCTCATAATGATAACAGTATTTTTTTTTTCAAAATAAAAAACTTTCAATGCACTGTTCCAAATTATTACGCACAGTAAGTTTCAAAACACTTTATAGGTTGTAAAGAACTGAAAATTGTCATTTGTTGTGTTTGCAGCATATTTACTGAAATCAAAAGCTATTTCAATCAAACTTTGAACAACATTTTAACTTTTTAAACATTTTAACAGGTCACGTTACATTTTAACATAGGACCCCTTATTTGATAGCAGCTTCACAAGTCTTGCATCCATTGAATTTATGAGTTTTTGGACAGTTTCTGCTTGAATTTGTTTGCAAGATGTCAGAATAGCCTCCCAAAGCTGCTGTATGTAAACTGCCTCCCACCCTCATAGATCTTTTGCTTGAGGATGCTCCAAAGGTTCTCAATAGGATTGAGGTCAGGAGGGATCACCAAGAGTTTCTCTCCTTTTTTCCCCATAGCAGCCATTGATGCAGAGGTATTCTTTGCAGCATGAGATGGTGCATTGTCATGCATGAAGATGATTTTATTACGGAAAGCATAGTTCTTCCTTCTGTACCAAGGAAGGAAGTTGTCAGTCAGGAACTCCACATACTTTGCAGAGGTCATCTTTACACCTTCGGGGACCCTAAAGTGGCCGACCAGCTCTCTTCCCATGATTCCGGCCCAAAACATGACTCCACCACCGCCCTGCTGACGTCGCAGCCTTGTTGGAACAGGGTGGCCGTCCACCAACCATCTACTACTCCATCCATCTGGACCATCCAGGGTTGCACGGCACTTATCAGTGAACAGGACTGTTTGAAAATTAGTCTTCATGTATTTTTCTGCCCAATGCAGCCATTTCTGCTTTGGTTAGTGGTGGCCGAATTGAAGGTTTATGCACAGTTGCAAGACTATGGAGTACTCTACACCTTGATGTTTGTGGGACTCCAGAGGCACCAGCAGCTTCAAATATCTGTTTGCTGCTATGTAATGGTATTTTATCAGTTGCTCTCTTGATCCGATGCATGGATCTGGCAGAAATCTTCCTCAATGTTCCTTTATCTGCACAAACCCGTCTGTGCTCTGAATCAGCCACAAATCTCTTAATAGTGCGATGATCACGCTTAAGTTTTCGTGAAATATCTAATGTTTTCATACCTCGTCCAAGGCATTGAACTATTTAACTCCTTTTTCTTCCCCATATTGCTTGAAAATGGTGCTCTGCTTAATAATGTGGAACACCCTCCTTTAGTAGTTTTTCCTTTAATTGGGCTCACCTGGCAATCTATTTATCACAAGTGTCCGAGATTGTTTTCAGTTATCAAAAGAGCCCTGAGACACAATGCCATCCATGAGTTAAACTGAAAAAAAAAATATTTAATCTTTGTGACACTGAAATAGAATTTGCATACTAATTTGGAACAGGGTGTATAACATGTATAAATAACAGAAAATGCTTTAATATTGCAAAGTATTGCACTGCCCTCATCCAGCTACTTCATAATGCAACTCGGCTGGCAAATGGTTCTGTGGAGAACACGGATAATGTGTACTATGTAGATGGTGCATGTCAAAATTAGTGTGAAAGTCACATAAACGGCAATGGATCAACTTTGTTTCAAAAGTTGTAGGCACCTTTGCGTTATTCACAATATACTGGCCATAACACTCAAATCTGACATCCACATGAGTGCTTTTTACTTCAATAGAAGCATTTTATGTGTATATGTATTAGCAAGAATACTTCTAGTAGAAATTGAGCTTTAGGGCTCCATTGATCAAGCTGTATATGCAGCTTTGGAGGCCCTTGGGTACAGGCTTTCATGAGCGAGCCTGCAACTTAAAGTAAAGAAGCAGCAGCCATCAGACCACTGCTTAAAAACCTTTATGGCGACTCTTAGCTGGCAGATTAAAATGACACCAGACACGTCCCCCCCCCCCCACCCCAACAGGCCCTGCTTATGCGCCATTGGACTAGCGTGAGCAGGGGGCGGGATTGCACAAGCAGATGTGTGTGGATGATACATTAGAAGCCATTTAAGTGAAAGTGTGATTCTGCCATGTTGTTTTCAATCTCAAAGTATAAAACAATTTCAAGTGCCACATTGTTACTGTTATTTATTTGTAAAGTGCTGACACATTCTGTAGCACTTGGGTACATGAGCAGGGATACACAATAAATACAGGCATATAAAATAGACGACTACACAAAGTAATATAATATATTACTATAAGCCCTAGTTTAAAGATAATATATATTACTATAAGTCCTAGTCTAAAGAGCTTATAATGTACAGGTTCCAAACACTCATTCAGCTGAACTCTGATTTAAAGGGACAGTCAAGTCCAAAAAAAACTTTCATGATTTAAATAGGGAATGTCATTTTAAACAACTTTCCAATTTACTTTTCTCACCAAATTTGCTTTGTTCTCTTGGTATTCTTAGTTGAAAGATAATTCTAGGAGGTTCATATGCTTATTTCTTAGACCTTGAAGACTGCCTCTAATCTGAATGTGTATTGACCACTAGAGTGCACTAGTTAATGTGTTTCATATAGATAACATTGAGCTCATGCACGTGAATTTACCCTGGAGTGAGCACTGATTGGCTAAAAAGCAAGTCTGTCAAAAGAACTGAAATAAGGGGGCAGTGTTGCAGAGGCTTAGATACGAGGTAATCACAGAGGTAAAAAGTGTATTTATATAACTCTGTTGGTTATGCAAACCTGGGGAATGGATAATATAAGGATTATCTTTCTTTTTAAACAACAAAAATTCTGGTGTTGACTGTCCCTTTAAGTGTGGATGGCGACCATGTGTCTTCATCTTGAGGTGGATTCTTTTGTAGCTGAGCGCAGCCCCCTTTGCACATACTACTACAAAGGGGGCAAGCTGCTAAATTAAAGCGATAGAAAGGTCAAAATTGAATGTGCATGTGTGCATTTCAATTTGAAATATAAGCATTTTTGCAATATACTTCAGTTAGCAATAATGCTTCTAGTAAAAGTTATTACTGTATTTTTGCAGCATACGCCGCACATATCCTGTAAGGACCCGAGCACCAGTATACAAACACCACACCTCAGAGAGCTGGCAGTGTTGTGTATTGCTTCTGAAAACTTAATTTGTGTCATACAAGCTACTGCTGACTCTCTAAAAAGGTTTAGTGTTTCAAAAAAATACTGGCACTTCTTCTTGATTAAAAGTTCAAACTTTACTACATCATGTTAAAATCGGCATAATTTTTGACTATTGGTTCTTAGTCATATGATTCAAAGTCTTAAATTGAACATCTTAAGGAGAACTTGTTGGATACAGGGGGATAAATCTATTGAAATAGTAAAAACGATGGTTTAAGGAAAATTACAATCATGCTATGTTAGTTAAAGTGAATGTAAAGTTTCATGACCGAGTGTCCGGTTTTTAAAAATACTATTAAAAACAAGGGCACTTTCATTCATGAAACTTTATATTGCAGTGTTTGTTTTCTAAATGACAAAACTGGCTTCCTCCAATCATGGCGTGCACCCCAGAGCGTCAATATCGTGAGGCCATGCCGTGATCGGAGGAAGCTGGTTTCGTTATTGAATTGCTAAGTACAGAGGAGCTGCGGGCAGAAAACTGATTTATAAAACTTTAATAAAAGCTAAATGAGTTTTTTGTTATATTATATTACAAAATGGGTTAGAACAGCACTGCCACCTCATGTTTTTTAACTTTGTGTCCCATTTTTTGTACACAATTTAAAATGTAATAATAAAAAGTATTTTTCTATGCCCTTTGAACTAAATCATGTTTTATTTTTCACGTTTCTCACTGCAGTTTATCGTGGAATGCCATGGAAATACACTTCTGCCTCAGTTTTTGGGCATGTATCGACTAAATGTAGATGGAGTTGAGACTTACATGATTGTCACAAGGAATGTGTTTAGCCATCGGCTCTCTGTGTACAGGAAGTATGATTTAAAGGTAATACAACATTCTAATTGTCACCTGAGATATAAATGTGTAATTACTACTTTGGATTTTAGGACTACAATCCCACACTCTGAATTACCAAGCCATTAAGCTGTCTTATTGCAATTACTTATTTTGGCATCTTCACTGCAATATAAGTAGATTATTGCATTGACAACTTGTGAAGAAATTGTCACATAGCTTCATTTTGTTTTTTTTAGATATCTTTTTAAAGTCTGCCACGTTTGCTAGATTTTAAAGATTGTTAGTGCTTTAGCTATGCAGTGGATCTAGGTTAATCTTCCAAGACACTGTGTTCTTCTTTTATGAGAGTGAATAGTTCAGTCTATTTATGACTATGCTAAAAATCAAAGTCCTCAGGGATATTACTGGTCCAAATATCATTAAAAATCAGAAGCTTAAATGCACATGGAATTCAAAAATATACCATAGTGATTTACACCTCTGTGTGTGTTATATATTATATATATTATGTACACCCCTGGTTACACATAGCAAAGGCTGAGGGGGCTGATATTCTAAACCTCACCGGCATGGAATAGAAATCACCAGAGGCATAACTAGAAACCACAGAGCCCAGGTGCAAGAATCTAAGAAGCCCCCCCCCCCCCCCCCCAAAAAAAGTGAATTTGATACATATCTTTTTTTTTTTACATTTAACACAGAAAAATATGTGAATCAGATTACATGTCTGCAAAAAGAGGTACCCTGTGCCCACAGTCTGTGAGATGGTCTGACTCCCTATTACTGTATATAGTGACACTGTTTAACCCACCAGTACTGTATATAGTGAGTCAGTGACACAGTCTGTAATCTGCCAGTGAGATGGCTGGCCTGACCCTACCCGCCCCAGTACTTTATAAAGTGACCACAGTAGTCTGTGACATAGTCCAGCCCCCCCCCCCGTACTGTATATAGTTGTACTGTAGAGTCACACTGTTTACCCCCCGCCCCCTATGCTGTAGTAACAAGGTCTGTAATTTGCTGGTTCCACAAACATACACACACACACATACATGCATAAATACACACACAGTCACATAAACACCAATGGGTAAAACAGAAACACTAACCCCTGTAGTCAGAGACACTAGTGAAGCATCATATCACACTCACATGATATCAGTACAGGCATTGACAGTCACAATTGCGACCTCTGCACCCCATGTAGTTTCGTCCCTGGAAATCACAATTTTGGGATTTGTTTAGACATTGTATTGTAGAAATCTCTGTTTCACATAAAGAACACTACATAGCAACATAAACATTTCTCAAGATAAAATTTGTGTTTTTAAATTTTTTTAAGGGCCTCGCCATAACGATGAGACATCTTAGAATATCTTGCCTGACCCGTGAGGTTTTGAATATCAGACCCTTATTAATGTGAAGCAGAACTTTACAGTCATTGATATTCTGCTGAAGAACATTTAATTATAAGATGCTGCATAAACATCTACCATTCTGTTATTTTTTTGTCCTGGTGTTGGGACATAACCATCTTGCTGTAGACGACTATGGTTGAGAAATTAGTAAGATTATTCTCAAGTAGTACAGTTTGCTAACTATTGAATATATTTTCACTTATTGGTAGGTCTACACTAATATGTTAGAGTCTTAGTTTTTATCCTTATACTTTACAGTAAAATATTCATTGTGATTTGCTTAATTCTCTTGGTAACTTTTGTTGGAGAGTAGGCTTAGGAGCTATGATGCACAAATGGTAGCTAGCTGAACACATATGATGACAAGACATATATGTGCAGCAAGCAATCAGCGGCTAGCTCCCAGTAGTTCAGTGCTGCTCTTGAGTCTATCTAGATATGCTCTTCAACCAAGGATACCAAGAGAATGTTTTCTGTTTCCAAATCATGACATTTTATTTTTTAACTTTACTGTCCCTTTTATATAGCTGTTTTGTTTCTGGTATAAGTAACTTTTTCATGATGAATTTATGAGCTAAAAGTTAGAAATAATCAACACAGAGAAAACTGACTTCTAAAAGCTTAGTCCTAGGCTCTCCGTTCTAATATTGCAGTAAGTGATGCGTCTACAATAGTTGGATTAAGCAAAATGTATCTTCTACAAGTGCACTGCTGATAACTCCATCATCACAGCCACATCCAAAATGAACTGTTTTTTAACAGACAATATTCACATAAATTACATAATTGGTTACAAATATATAGCACACAGTTAAGATCAGAAAAGTCTAAGCTAGTCACTTAAATCATATAGTGAACCTCCTTTTTATGTTATAGTGTAAATTAACGTCAGCATCATAAGGGGCATCTTTTGGAACCTTGCAGAATAAGTATAAAATAACATTCTTGTCTGAAGTATATTGAGAGCGAATTAGATAAGAAAAACCTTTCTTGAAAATGTATGTATATCGTAGTTAGTAAACAGATTTAGAAGCTCTCGATTATCATGAATTGAAGGGCAATTCACATGCATACTTGTTTAGAAGTCTCAAGCTACCATTCTAGAACAAATGTTAAAGGGACATTAAACCCACATTTTTTCTTTCATGATTCAGATAGAGAATACAATTTTAAACAACTTTCTAATTTACTTCTATTATCTAATTTGCTTCATTCTCTTGATATTCTTTCCTGAAAAGCATATCTAGATAGGCTCAGTAGCTTCTGATTGGTGGCTTCACATAGATGCCTCATTTGATTGGATCACCAATGTGCATTGCTATTTCTTTAACAAAGGATATCTAAAGATTGCAGCAAATTAGATAATAGAAGTAAATTGGAATGTTGTTTAAAATTGTATTCTCTATCTGAATCGTGAAGGAAAAATTTGGGATTTAAGGGCCCTTTAAATGTAAAAGCCTCCTCAGTCCATTATGGTGTGTGGTCCCCACTGATAAGATGATATGGAAAACTACTCTCACAATTCTCGTGCAGAATATGAATTACATTGAGATTTTAACATATAACAAGCATGACATATGGCATCAAATGACAAAAGTAGCTAAATAGAATTGGCATCTGATAATATGGAACATAACTTCTCAGATCAAAAGGACAAATGGATCTCATGTCAACTCAAATAGAATCAAATACTTATCTGAAAACTACTCTCTAAGGAAGATATTAAACAGAATCTGTTGTTAAAATGCTACATATTTTAACTGCATAGAATGGAGAGGCTATATTTGAGTCTCACTCTTAAAGGGGCAGTCAACACCAGAATTTTTGTTGTTTTAAAAGATAGATAATCCTTTGAATACCCATTCCGCAGTTTTGCACAGCCACCACGGTTTACCTTTTAGCCCTGTGATTACCTTGTATCTAAGCATCTACTGACAGTCCCCTGATCACATTACATTTTATTTATTATCTATTGACTTTCATTTTAGCAAATTAGTGCAGTGTCTGCCACAATTCACAGGCGTGGTCACAATGTTATCTATATGGCTTACATGAACTAGCTCTCCCCTGTTGTGAAAAGAAAATACAAAAACATGTGATTAGAGGCGGCCTTTAAGGGCTTAGAAATTATCATATGAGCCTTCCTAGGTTTAGCTTTCAACTAAGAATACCAAGAGAACAAAGAAAAATTGGTGATAGAAGTAAATTGGAAATTTGTTTAAAATTACATTCCCTATTTAAATCATGAAAGTTTTTTTTGGCCTTGACTGTCCCTTTAAGCAACTGAGGTATATTTGCTATGTAATATTTTCCTTCTAAAAAACATAATTTATGCTTACCTGATAAATTTATTTCTCTTGTAGTGTGTTCAGTCCACGGGTCATCCATTACTTATGGGATATATTCTCCTTCCCAACAGGAAGTTGCAAGAGGATCACCCAAGCAGAGCTGCTATATAGCTCCACCCCTCACATGTCATATCCAGTCATTCGACCGAAACAAGACGAGAAAGGAGAAACTATAGGGTGCAGTGGTGACTGGAGTTTTAATTAAAATTTAGAACTGCCTCAAAAAAAGACAGGGCGGGCCGTGGACTGAACACACTACAAGAGAAATAAATTTATCAGGTAAGCATAAATTATGTTTTCTCTTGTTAAGTGTGTTCAGTCCACGGGTCATCCATTACTTATGGGATACCAATACCAAAGCTAAAGTACACGGATGATGGGAGGGACAAGGCAGGAACTTTAAACAGAAGGAACCACTGCCTGTAGAACCTTTCTCCCAAAAACAGCCTCCGAAGAAGCAAAAGTGTCAAATTTGTAAAATTTTGAAAAGGTATGAAGTAAAGACCAAGTTGCAGCCTTGCAAATCTGTTCAACAGAGGCCTCATTCTTAAAGGCCCAGGTGGAAGCCACAGCTCTAGTGGAATGAGCTGTAATTCTTTCAGGGGGCCGCTGTCCAGCAGTCTCATATGCTAAACGTATTATGCTACGAAGCCAAAAAGAGAGAGTGGTGGCAGAAGCCTTTTGACCTCTCCTCTGTCCAGAATAAACGACAAACAGAGAAGAAGTTTGCCGAAAATCCTTAGTTGCCTGTAAGTAGAACTTCAGGGCACGGACTACGTCCAGATTATGCAAAAGACGTTCCTTCTTTGAAGAAGGGTTAGGACATAATGATGGAACAACAATCTCCTGATTGATATTCCTATTAGAAACAACCTTAGGTAAAAATCCAGGTTTAGTACGCAAAACTACCTTGTCTGAATGAAAAATCAGATAAGGAGAATCGCAATGTAAGGCAGATAACTCAGACACTCTTCGAGCCGAGGAAATAGCCATCAAAAACAGAACTTTCCAAGATAAAAGCTTAATATCAATGGAATGAAGGGGTTCAAACGGAACACCCTGAAGAACTTTAAGAACCAAGTTTAAGCTCCACGGAGGAGCAACAGTTTTAAACACAGGCTTAATCCTAGCCAAAGCCTGACAAAAAGCCTGAACGTCTGGATTCTCTGCCAGACGTTTGTGTAAAAGAATAGACAGAGCAGAAATCTGTCCCTTTAACGAACTAGCGGATGAACCCTTTTCTAAACCCTCTTGTAGAAAAGACAATATCCTAGGAATCCTAACCTTACTCCATGAGTAACTCTTGGATTCACACCAATGTAAATATTTACGCCATATCTTATGGTAAATTTTTCTGGTAACCGGTTTCCGAGCCTGTATCAATGTATCAATAACCGACTCCAAGAAACCACGCTTTGAAAGAATCAAGCGTTCAATCTCCATGCAGTCAGCCTCAGAGAAATTAGGCTTGGATGGTTGAAAGGACCCTGAAGTAGAAGGTCCTGCCTCAGAGGCAGAGACCATGGTGGACAGGAAGACATGTCCACTAGTTCTGCATACCAGGTCCTGCGTGGCCACGCAGGCGCTATCAGAATCACCGATGCTCTCTCCTGTTTGATCCTGGCAATCAGACGAGGCAGCAACGGAAAAGGTGGGAACACATAAGCCATGTTGAAAATCCAAGGGGCTGCTAGTGCATCCACCAGCACCGCTCCCGGGTCCCTGGACCTGGATCCGTAACAAGGAAGCTTGGCGTTCTGGCGAGAAGCCATGAGATCCAGTTCCGGTTCGCCCCAACGAAGAATCAGTTGAGCAAATACCTCCGGGTGAAGTTCCCACTCCCCCGGGTGAAAGGTCTGGCGGCTTAGAAAGTCCGCCTCCCAGTTCTCCACACCTGGGATGTAGATCGCTGACAGATGGCAAGAGTGAAACTCTGCCCAGCGAATCATCTTTGAGACTTCTAACATCGCTAGGGAACTCCTGGTTCCCCCTTGATGATTGATGTAAGCCACAGTCGTGATGTTGTCCGACTGAAATCTGATGAACCTCAGTGTTGCTAACTGAGGCCAAGCTAGAAGAGCATTGAATATCGCTCTTAATTCCAGAATGTGTCCATGATCCCTGAGCCTTCAGGGAATTCCAGACTGCGCCCCAGCCTAGAAGGCTGGCATCTGTTGTTACAATCGTCCAATCTGGTCTGCGAAAAGTCATTCCCTTGGACAGATGAATCCGAGACAACCACCAGAGAAGAGAATCTCTGGTCTCCTGGTCCAGATTTAGTAAAGGGGACAGATCTGAGTAATCCCCATTCCACTGACTCAGCATGCATAATTGCAGCGGTTCTGAGATGCAGGCGCCCAAATGGCACTATGTCCATTGCCGCGACCATTAAGCCGATTACTTCCATGCACTGAGCTACTGATGGGCTTGGAATGGAATGAAGGACACGGCAAGCATTTAGGATTTTTGATAACCTGGACTCCGTCAGGTAAATCTTCATCTCTAAAGAATCTATAAGAGTCCCTAGAAAGGGAACCCTTGTGAGTGGTAACAGAGAACTCTTTTCCATGTTCACTTTCCACCCATGCAACCTCAGAAATGCTAGAACTATCTCTGTATGAGACTTTGCATTTTGAAAACTTGACGCTTGTATCAGAATGTCGTCTAAGTACGGAGCCACCGCTATGCCTCGCGGTCTTAGTACCGCCAGAAGCGAGCCCAGAACCTTTGTAAAAATTCTCGGGGCCGTAGCTAACCCGAAGGGAAGAGCTACAAACTGGTAATGCCTGTCTAGAAAGGCAAACCTTAGGTACCGATAATGATCTTTGTGAATCGGTATGTGAAGGTAGGCATCCTTTAAGTCCACTGTGGTCATATACTGACCCTCTTGGATCATGGGTAGGATGGTTCGAATAGTCTCCATTTTGAATGATGGAACTCTTAGGAATTTGTTTAAGATCTTTAGGTCCAAGATTGGTCTGAAGGTTCCCTCTTTCTTGGGAACCACAAACAGATTTGAGTAAAATCCTTGCCCTTGTTCCGTCCTCGGAACTGGGTGGATCACCCCCATTACTAGGAGGTCTTGTACACAGTGAAGAAAAGCCTCTTTCTTTATTTGGTTTGCTGATAACCTTGAAAGATGAAATCTCCCTTGTGGAGGAGAAGCTTTAAAGTCCAGAAGGTATCCCTGAGATATAATCTCCAACGCCCAGGGATCCTGGACATCTCTTGCCCAAGCCTGGGCGAAGAGAGAAAGTCTGCCCCCCACTAGATCCGTTTCCGGATAGGGGGCCCTCTCTTCATGCTGTCTTAGGGGCAGAAGTAGGCTTTCTGGCCTGCTTGCCCTTGTTCCAGGACTGGTTGCTTTTCCAACCCTGTCTGTAACGAGCAGCAGTTCCTTCCTGTTTTGGAGCGGAGGAAGTTGATGCTGCTGCTGCCTTGAAATTACGAAAGGCACGAAAACTAGACTGTTTGGCCTTTGATTTGGCCCTGTCCTGAGGAAGGGTGTGACCCTTACCTCCAGTAATGTCAGCAATAATCTCCTTCAAGCCAGGCCCGAATAAGGTTTGCCCTTTGAAAGGAATATTAAGCAATTTAGATTTAGAGGTTACATCTGCTGACCAGGATTTAAGCCATAGCGCTCTGCGCGCCTGAATGGCGAATCCGGAGTTCTTAGCCGTTAGTTTGGTTAAATGCACAACGGCATCCGAAACAAATGCATTAGCTAGCTTAAGGGCTTTAAGCTTGTTCAAAGTCTCATCCAATGGTGCTGTGCGAATAGCCTCTTCCAGAGACTCAAACCAGAAAGCCGCTGCAGCAGTGACGGGCGCAATGCATGCAAGGGGCTGTAATATAAAACCTTGTTGAACAAACATTTTCTTAAGGTAACCTTCTAATTTTTTATCCATTGGATCTGAGAAAGCACAACTATCCTCCACCGGAATAGTGGTACGCTTGGCTAAAGTAGAAACTGCTCCCTCCACCTTAGGGACCGTCTGCCATAAGTCTCGTGTGGTGGCGTCTATTGGGAACATTTTTCTAAATATCGGAGGAGGGGAAAAAGGCACACCGGGTTTATCCCACTCCTTGTTAATAATCTCTGTAAGCCTTTTAGGTATAGGAAAAACGTCAGTACACACCGGTACCGCATAGTATTTATCCAGCCTACATAATTTCTCTGGGATTGCAACCGTGTTGCAATCATTCAGAGCCGCTAATACCTCCCCTAGTAATACACGGAGGTTCTCAAGCTTAAATTTAAAATTTGAAATGTCTGAATCTGGTCTCCCTGGATCAGATCCATCCCCCACAGAATGAAGCTCTCCGTCCTCATGTTCTGCAAATTGTGACGCAGTGTCAGACATGGCCCTCATATCATCAGCGCGCTCTGTTCTTAACCCAGAGCTATCGCGCTTGCCTCTTAACTCAGGCAAATTAGATAATACTTCTTTCATAACATTAGCCATATCTTGTAAAGTGATTTGTAAGTGCCTTGATGTGCTTGGCGCCACAATCTCACGCACCTCCTGAGCGGGAGGCAAAGGTACTGACACGTGAGGAGAGTTAGGCGGCATAACTTCCCCCTCGTTGTCTGGTGATAATTTCTTTACCGATAAAGACAGACTTTTATTTAAAGTAACATCAATACAATTGGTACACATATTTCTATTGGGCTCCACATTGGCCTTTAAACATAATGAGCAAGCAGATTCATCTGTGTCAGACATGTTTAAACAGACTAGCAATGAAGCTATCAAGCTTGGAAATTTCTTTCAATAAGTTTACAAGCAATATAAAAAACGCTGCAGCGCTTTTAAAAACACAAAAAAAACTGTCACAGTTGAAATAACAACGAACTAATACGGTTATAGCAACCAATTTTAAACAGTAAATGTATGAAATTAGCAGAGGATTGCACCCATTAGCAAAAGGATGATTAACCCCTCAATACCCAAAACGGATAATCAATTTAAGATTTAACGCTTTTCTCACAGTCAAACACACTGTCACAGGTCTGCTGTGACTGATTACCTCCCTCAAAAATGAATTTTGAAGACCCCTGAGCTCTCTGGAGATGTCCTGGATCAAAGAGGAAGAAGCAGGAAGACTGTGCTAGAATTTTAACTGTGCAACAAGGCGCTAAAAAAAAAAAAAAGGTCCCTCCCACTCATATCACAACAGTGGGAGACCTGATATAACGGTGTCTATGCAATACGTTAGCCATGTGGAAAAAAATCATGCCCAAAAAGATTTATCACCAAAGTACCTCACAAAACGAATAACATGCCAGTAAACGTTTTAAAAAACAGCTTTCCAGTGTTATGCAAAGTTATCACTAAGCCTGCTACCAGTCGCTTCAACTGCAGTTAAGGCTCATACATTTATTTCAGTACTAACAGTATTTAAAGTTAAATTCTAGTCCCTAGAAAATAACTCAACTGTGCATACATTTATCAGCCTGATACCAGTCGCTACTACTGCATTAAAGGCTGTACTTACGTCATATGGGTAACAGCAGTGTTTTCATAGTCAATTCCATTCCTAGAAAATAATTTACTGCACATACCTCATTGGCGGGGGGCCCCGCATGCTATTCCCTTCTCTGAAAGTACCCCACTCCTCAGAATGTGCGAGAACAGCCAGTGGATCTTAGTTACGTCTGCTAAGATCATAGAAAAAACGCAGGCAGATTCTTCTTCTAAATACTGCCTGAGAGAACAAACAGCACACTCCGGTGCTATTTTAAAATAATAAACTTTTGATTGAAGAATGTTACTCCTGTCTCCTCTCACAACCTCCTTTGTTGAGACTTGCAAGAGAATGACTGGATATGACATGTGAGGGGTGGAGCTATATAGCAGCTCTGCTTGGGTGATCCTCTTGCAACTTCCTGTTGGGAAGGAGAATATATCCCATAAGTAATGGATGACCCGTGGACTGAACACACTTAACAAGAGAAATCAGATTAGCAAAAGTGTCCCTATACTCCAGTCTAGACCTGTGACAAGTTTAAATCAATTTTACTGAAACATTCTTGACAAATACCTGCTCTGTAAATTAGCAGCTAAAAAAAGAGGAAATAATAAAAAGAAAACTTGCTGCTATACAGCACTTGGCAGAAAAAGGATTGCGTTCAAAGGGCTGTTACACTATATACTCTTGTAAAAATATGGAGCTTGTATATCTTTTCAGGGATATGATGTCAGCAATTACACTGCAATTAGGGTTACATGTGTATTTGGTTCTCCTGCATATAGGTGCAGGCAAAAACCTAAGGACTATCATATATCAAGAAAAATAAACATGCATGTAAAAAGAAAACACTCTATTTCTTTAACACAAATGTGTAACTCCACAATTCTTACTCAGGAAACATTGTCTTCAGAAAACCAGTTATCAACCAAAATAGGGTTAATCAGGAGGGAATAAGGGCACAAGGCAAACTTATATTTCTAGCGAGTCACAATCTAATATGGAGATATATCAAATAAGTGATAATGTAAAACCGTTATATCAGTATTAACAAACTATGGGCCCGATTAGGAGTTGAGCGCAAAATATCGCTTACGCTAAAGCTATATTTGCACTCAATTGAGTAATAGCGAACGCTAATATGCGTTGGTATTATGAGTTAAGTGCAATGCGAACGCAACTTCGCGTTTGCATTGCACCGAAGAATTTCGATCATGAGAGTGCGCATGAGAACTAGCGCAGCGATGGGCAGCAGATCTTATATATATATATATATACATATATAATATATATATATATTATACTTTATTTATAAAGCGCCAACATATTCCGCAGCGCTGACCAGGAGTACTTTTCATTTATATATACTGTACATATATATTTACAGGGAACACACAGTTCCCATAGACCAAAATGTAAAGGCACTTTCTCTTGTTAAGTGTATCCAGTCCACGGATCATCCATTACTTATGGGATATTAACTCCTCCCCAACAGGAAGTGCAAGAGGATTCACCCAGCAGAGCTGCTATATAGCTCCTCCCCTAACTGCCATTACCAGTCATTCTCTTGCACCCAACGAATAGATAGGATGTGTGAGAGGACTGTGGTGATTATACTTAGTTTCATACCTTCAATCAAAAGTTTGTTATTTTATAATAGCACCGGAGTGTGTTATTCCTTCTCTGGTAGAATTTGAAGAAGAATCTACCTGAGTTTTTCTATGATTTTAGCCGGAGTAGTTAAGATCATATTGCTGTTTCTCGGCCATCTGAGGAGAGGTAAACTTCAGATCAGGGGACAGCGGGCAGATTAATCTGCAAAGAGGTATGTAGCAGCTTATTATTTTCTGACAATGGAATTGATGAGAAAATTCTGCCATACCGATATAATGTAAACTCAGCCTTAAATGCAGTAGCAGCAACTGGTATCAGGCTGTCATGTATGTATATTTTACACTTCAGTATTCTGGGGAATGGCACTTCACTGGAATTATACTGTATGCATAAAACTTTAGCCTAATTTGCAGGGACTAGCAACAGGCTTTTTAATAACACTCAATTTATTAATGTTAAACGTTTTTTGCTGGCATGTAAAATCGTTTAATTTTCTGAGGTACTGGGTGAAAAAATGTTTTGGGCACTATTTTTTTCCACTTGGCAGTCGTTTTATTTAATTTATGACAGTTTACTGATCTCTCTCACTGTTATGTGTGAGGGGGAGGGACCTTTTTTGGTGCTTTTGCTACGCATCAAAAAATTCAGTCAGAAGTTTATTGTCTTCCCTGCATGATCCGGTTCATCTCTACAGAACTCAGGGGTCTTCAAAACTTGTTTTGAGGGAGGTAATCACTCACAGCAGAGCTGTGAGATTGTAGTTGACTGTGATAAAAAAAAAAAAAGTTTATTTCTGTATTTTTTTTTTTTTTTCTGCTATCAGGGTTAGTTATCCTTTGCTAATGGGAGCAATCCTTTGCTAAAATTGTGTTTTTTACAAAGATTTGATGCTATAACTTTTCAGTTTATTAATTTTCAACTGTCATAACTTTTTCTGTGCTTCTTATAGGCACAGTACGTTTTCATATTATAGTAAATTACTTGAAAAGTATTTCCAAGTTGCTAGTTTATTTGCTAGTGTGTTAAACATGTCTGATTCAGAGGAAGATATCTGTGCTATATGTGCTAAAGCCAAAGTGGAGCCCAATAGAAATTTATGTACTAACTGTATTGATGCTACTTTAAATAAAAGTCAATCTGTACAAATTGAACATATTTCACCAAACAACGAGGGGAGAGTTATGCCGACTAACTCGCCTCACGTGTCAGTACCTGCATCTCCCGCTCGGGAGGTGCGTGATATTGTAGCGCCGAGTACATCTGGGCGGCCATTACAAATCACATTACAGGATATGGCTACTGTTATGACTGAAGTTTTGGCTAAATTACCAGAACTAAGAGGTAAGCGTGATCACTCTGGGGTGAGAACAGAGTGCGCTGATAATATTAGGGCCATGTCAGACACTGCGTCACAATTTGCAGAACATGAGGACGGAGAGCTTCATTCTGCGGGTGACGGTTCTGATCCAAACAAACTGGATTCAGATATTTCAAATTTTAAATTTAAGCTGGAAAACCTCCGTGTATTACTAGGGGAGGTGTTAGCGGCTCTGAATGATTGTAACACAGTTGCAATACCAGAGAAAATGTGTAGGTTGGATAAATATTTTGCGGTACCGGCGAGTACTGACGTTTTTCCTATACCTAAGAGACTTACTGAAATTGTTACTAAGGAGTGGGATAGACCCAGTGTGCCGTTCTCACCCCCTCCGATATTTAGAAAGATGTTTCCAATAGACGCCACCACACGGGACTTATGGCAAACGGTCCCTAAGGTGGAGGGAGCAGTTTCTACTTTAGCTAAGCGTACCACTATCCCGGTGGAGGATAGCTGTGCCTTTTCAGATCCAATGGATAAAAAGTTAGAGGGTTACCTTAAGAAAATGTTTGTTCAACAAGGTTTTATATTGCAACCTCTTGCATGCATTGCGCCTGTCACGGCTGCAGCAGCATTTTGGTTTGAGTCTCTGGAAGAGACACTTGAATCAGCTCCATTAAATGAGATTACACACAAGCTTAAAGCCCTTAAGTTAGCTAACTCATTTATTTCAGATGCCGTAGTACATTTAACTAAACTTACGGCTAAGAATTCCGGATTCGCCATTCAGGCACGCAGAGCACTGTGGCTAAAATCCTGGTCAGCTGACGTTACTTCTAAATCTAAATTGCTTAATATACCTTTCAAAGGGCAGACCTTATTCGGGCCCGGGTTGAAAGAAATTATCGCTGACATTACAGGAGGTAAAGGCCATGCCCTGCCTCAAGACAGAGCCAAACCTAAGGCTAGACAGTCTAATTTTCGTTCCTTTCGTAATTTCAAAGCAGGAGCAGCATCAACTTCCTCTGCACCAAAACAGGAAGGAGCTGTTGCTCGCTACAGACAAGGCTGGAGACCTAACCAGTCCTGGAACAAGGGCAAGCAGGCCAGGAAACCTGCTGCTGCCCCTAAGACAGCATGAATCGAGGGCCCCCGATCCGGGAACGGATCTAGTGGGGGGCAGACTTTCTCTCTTCGCCCAGGCTTGGGCAAGAGATGTCCAGGATCCCTGGGCGTTAGAGATCATATCTCAGGGATACCTTCTAGACTTCAAATTCTCTCCCCCAAGAGGGAGATTTCATCTGTCAAGGTTGTCAACAAACCAAATAAAGAAAGAGGCGTTTCTACGCTGCGTACAAGATCTTTTTTTAATGGGAGTGATCCATCCGGTTCCGCGGTCGGAACAAGGACAAGGGTTTTACTCAAATCTGTTTGTGGTTCCCAAAAAAGAGGGAACTTTCAGGCCAATCTTGGATTTAAAGATCCTAAACAAATTCCTAAGAGTTCCATCGTTCAAAATGGAAACTATTCGGACAATTTTACCCATGATCCAAAAGGGTCAGTACATGACCACAGTGGATTTAAAGGATGCTTACCTTCACATACCGATTCACAAAGATCATTACCGGTATCTAAGGTTTGCCTTTCTAGACAGGCATTACCAGTTTGTAGCTCTTCCATTCGGATTGGCTACGGCTCCGAGAATCTTCACAAAGGTTCTGGGTGCTCTTCTGGCGGTACTAAGACCGCGAGGAATTGCGGTAGCTCCGTACCTAGACGACATTCTGATACAAGCTTCAAGCTTTCAAACTGCCAAGTCTCATACAGAGTTAGTACTGGCATTTCTAAGGTCGCATGGATGGAAGGTGAACGAAAAGAAGAGTTCTCTCTTTCCACTTACAAGAGTTCCCTTCTTGGGGACTCTTATAGATTCTGTAGAAATGAAGATTTACCTGACAGAAGACAGGTTAACAAAGCTTCAAAATGCATGCCGTGTCCTTCATTCCATTCAACACCCGTCAGTAGCTCAATGCATGGAGGTGATCGGCTTAATGGTAGCAGCAATGGACATAGTACCCTTTGCACGTTTACATCTCAGACCGCTGCAATTGTGCATGCTAAGTCAGTGGAATGGGGATTACTCAGACTTGTCCCCTACTCTGAATCTGGATCAAGAGACCAGAAATTCTCTTCTATGGTGGCTTTCTCGGCCACATCTGTCCAGGGGGATGCCATTCAGCAGGCCGGACTGGACAATTGTAACAACAGACGCCAGCCTACTAGGTTGGGGCGCTGTCTGGAATTCTCTGAAGGCTCAGGGACAATGGAATCAGGAGGAGAGTCTCCTACCAATAAACATTCTGGAATTGAGAGCAGTTCTCAATGCCCTTCTGGCTTGGCCCCAGTTAACAACTCGGGGGTTCATCAGGTTTCAGTCGGACAACATCACGACTGTAGCTTACATCAACCATCAGGGAGGGACAAGAAGCTCCCTAGCAATGATGGAAGTATCAAAGATAATTCGCTGGGCAGAGTCTCACTCTTGCCACCTGTCAGCAATCCACATCCCGGGAGTGGAGAACTGGGAGGCGGATTTCTTAAGTCGTCAGACTTTTCATCCGGGGGAGTGGGAACTTCATCCGGAGGTCTTTGCCCAAATACTTCGAAGTTGGGGCAAACCAGAGATAGATCTCATGGCGTCTCGACAGAACTCCAAGCTTCCTCGTTACGGGTCCAGATCCAGGGATCCGGGAGCGGTTCTGATAGATGCTTTGACAGCACCTTGGACCTTCGGGATGGCTTATGTGTTTCCACCCTTCCCGATGCTTCCTCGATTGATTGCCAGAATCAAACAGGAGAGAGCATCAGTGATTCTAATAACGCCTGCATGGCCACGCAGGACTTGGTATGCAGATCTAGTGGACATGTCATCCTGTCCACCTTGGTCGCTACCTCTGAAACAGGACCTTCTGATCCAGGGTCCCTTCAAACATCAAAATCTAATTTCTCTGAAGCTGACTGCTTGGAAATTGAACGCTTGATTTTATCAAAACGTGGTTTTTCTGAGTCAGTTATTGATACCTTAATACAGGCTAGGAAGCCTGTTACCAGAAAGATTTACCATAAGATATGGCGCAAATACTTATATTGGTGCGAATCCAAGAGTTACTCATGGAGTAAGGTTAGGATTCCGAGGATATTGTCTTTTCTACAAGAAGGTTTAGAAAAGGGTTTATCCGCTAGTTCCTTAAAGGGACAGATTTCAGCTCTGTCCATTCTTTTACACAAACGTCTGTCAGAAGTTCCGGACGTTCAAGCTTTTTGTCAGGCTTTAGCTAGTATCAAGCCTGTGTTTAAAACTGTTGCTCCACCATGGAGTTTGAACTTAGTTCTTAATGTTTTACAGGGGGTTCCGTTTGAACCCCTTCATTCCATTGATATCAAGTTGTTATCTTGGAAAGTTCTGTTTTTAATGGCGATTTCCTCGGCTCGAAGAGTCTCTGAGTTATCTGCCTTACATTGTGATTCTCCTTATCTGATTTTTCATTCAGACAAGGTAGTTCTGCGTACTAAACCTGGGTTCCTACCTAAGGTGGTCACTAACAGGAATATCAATCAAGAGATTGTGGTTACATCTTTGTGTCCTAATCCTTCTTCGAAAAAGGAACGTCTGCTACACAATCTAGATGTAGTCCGTGCCCTGAAATTTTATCTACAGGCAACTAAGGATTTTCGACAAACGTCTTCCCTGTTTGTCGTTTATTCTGGTCAGAGGAGAGGTCAAAAAGCTTTGGCTACCTCTCTCTCCTTTTGGCTTTGTAGCATAATACGGTTAGCCTATGAGACTGCTGGACAGCAGCCTCCTGAAAGAATTACAGCACATTCTACTAGAGCTGTGGCTTCCACTTGGGCCTTTAAGAATGAGGCTTCTGTTGAACAGATTTGCAAGGCTGCAACTTGGTCTTCTCTTCATACTTTTTCCAAATTTTACAAATTTGACACTTTTGCTTCTTCGGAGGCTGTTTTTGGGAGAAAGGTTCTTCAGGCAGTGGTTCCTTCCGTATAAAGAGCCTGCCTGTCCCTCCCGTCATCCGTGTACTTTAGCTTTGGTATTGGTATCCCATAAGTAATGGATGATCCGTGGACTGGATACACTTAACAAGAGAAAACATAATTTATGCTTACCTGATAAATTTATTTCTCTTGTAGTGTATCCAGTCCACGGCCCGCCCTGTCACTTTA
The DNA here is from genome assembly GCF_027579735.1 of Bombina bombina. Lineage (NCBI taxonomy): Eukaryota > Metazoa > Chordata > Amphibia > Anura > Bombinatoridae > Bombina > Bombina bombina. The sequence goes on from NC_069503.1 coordinate 253,433,199, forward strand.
AGGCAGGTAATTTTTCCATTAAACTACAGTCACCACTGTACCCTATGGTTTTCCTTTCTCTGCATGTTTTCGGTCGAATGACTGGTAATGGCAGTTAGGGGAGGAGCTATATAGCAGTTCTGCTGGGTGAATCCTCTTGCACTTCCTGTTGGGGAGGAGTTAATATCCCATAAGTAATGGATGATCCGTGGACTGGATACACTACAAGAGAAATAAATTTATCAGGTAAGCATAAATTATGTTTTTCAGTGCCTTTTTTTTTTTGTCTAACATCCCACACCCGCCAACTTTAACCCCAAAATACTGCCTAGTGCAGTTGTTTTTTATTTTAAAAAAATGCTATTTTTTTTTTAAATAAAAAACTATAATTATATTTTATATTTATATATATTTATATATATATATATATATATATATATATATATATTTGTTAGATATATATATATATATATAGTCCATATGTAGAAAGTATCAGCACCACTGCATCAATATTCTTAAAGGTGAATTATTTCTTTATTGGTGATATCACAACCATTAAAACAGCGACGTTTTGGACCGTTTTCGAAAACGTCGCTGTTTTAATGGTTGTGTTATCACCAATAAAGAAATAATTCACCTTTAAGAATATTGATGCAGTGGTGCTGTTACTTTCTACATATGGACTGTATTTGTTTGGGTTTTTGCTGATAGCCCATTGTAACGAGCACACAGCAAGGTAAAAAGCTCAATAGTGCTGGACTCTATCTGTTTATTTTGTATATTTATATATATTGAGTATTTTGAGGGCATTTGGGGCACTTTTAGAAAATTAACCAAAGATCTGCATGTACGATAATTTAGCGCTCCACTTATAATCTAGCCCTAAATGTTTTAGAAAGCATAAGTTCCATAATAAATGCTCCATAAAAATGTGCAGGCGTCTCCTCTAACCAGCATATACAATGTTGCTTCCTTAAGCATTTTGGCAAGTACAAGTATACAGTAATTGTGTAAATAATATTAACCACGGTATCTGGGGCAGACCCACTGCATAGTGTAAACCATTTCTTCTTGGCACAAACACGTCTCTTTTTAGCTGCTACTTTAGTTGACTGCAAAACCATTATCTTATACAGCAGAAACTTTTAGGATTCTCGGGCTTTTAGTAGTCTGCTTAAAAATGGCCTGTGCATCCAAGTGGTCAATGTAATTATTCATTATGTGCTGATATTAATGAATGTTCGTATTTGTAACTGCCAGGCATTGTTTATTTGCCTGTACATCAGCTTGTTCTCATTTAATCGGACAGTTCTGATAGAGATGAGTTTTATTCAATGCAAATTAGGAATGGTTCAATATTTTTCCTCCCAGAAACAAAACATTATAACGAACCATTGTTTCACACCACGATTAATATGCGCTGAACGTGTGCAGAATCTAATGCTCTAATGTGGTTGTTTTTCAGGGTTCCACTGTGGCAAGAGAAGCTAGCGACAAAGAAAAGGTAATTCTATTTGTTTCATCATAAAGTATTATTTGCAATATATGTTTGTGCAGATTTTATTTTAAGACATTATATGCAGATCAGATATAACTAATGCAGTAAAATATGTGTTTACAGCTGTGGAGGTGTTTTAAATCTGTGCAGCCTTTTTTAATTTTAAAGGGACAGTATACTCTAGAATTTGTATTGCTTAAAAAGATAGATAATCCCTTTATTACCCATTCCCCAGTTTTGCATAACCAACACAGTTATATTAATATACTTTTTACCTCTTTACCTTGTATCTAAGCCTCTACTGACTGCATCCTTATTTCAGTTTGTTTGACAGACTTCTATTTTAGCCAATCAGTTCTGACTCCTAGGTAACTCCACGGGAGTGAGCACAATGTTATTTATATATATATATATATATATATATATAGCACACATGAACTAGCACTGTCTAGCTGTAAAGAAAACTGTCAAAATGCACTGAGATAAGAGGCTACCTTCAATGGCTTAGAAATCAGTTTATGAGCCTACCTAGATTTAGCTTTCAACAAAGAATACCAAGAGAACAAAGTTAATTTGATTATAAAAGAAAATTGGAAAGTTGTTTAAAATTGCATGCCCTATCTGAATCATGAAAGTTTAATTTTGACTAGCCTGTCCCTTTAAAGTGTTTTTATGTAAAGTTAACTTTAGATTCAAAACCACCTTAAAAGCTGGATCATATTGTAATCTTTTCAGGTGGGATTGAATCTTGAATCCTCATATCCTTTGTTGGGAAATGCAGTTTGGATATTACTTATCCTAATCATATATTTTCTCTCCATGTAGACTTATTAATATTATTAAGGGAAGCGTTCTTTGTCTAGCGCCTGCCCAGAACTGTAGCTTACATTGGTCACATTTACATTGTTGCTATTAATGAAAAATCAACTACTGTAAAGAGTTAAACATTTTCTTGTTTAATACTAAAGGTCCCTCCACAGTTTACATTGTCTGATTTTTCACTTTGGGCTTCCAAAATATCACCCACAGTTTACAATTGAAATGAATGGGAGCCACTAAACAATAAATTTGCTTCGTATTAACCTTTTACCCCTGACGAACATTGAGCAAAACGTACATTTCACACATCTAGACACTAAGGCACCAAGGCAAACAGGCAAAAATTAGCTAAAATATATCACAAAACAACTATTTTTAAAATTGTGGTGTTTTGTCTTCTTGATCCCTTTGTACAGGGTCTAAGGAAATAATTATTTACATGTGTAAAATTAACCTCTTGTAGTCTAAATCCATCCTGATAATTGTTAAACAATATGAATGTCATTTGTATATAGGCATGATGGGTATACTGGGTGTGTTTGCTCAGTGATTATATTGTATAACTTTTAATACCTTGAATGTATTTTTAAAGTGATTTATAATCCTTAATTGAGAAAACAGTGTTTTGCAATTTGACGAGGTTTCCACCTAAAATCAAGAGCAGTACAGGAAATTAATATCCAGAAAAAAGTTGCTGCAACTTTTCTAGGTTTGTCTAGATGACAGTGACACCAGGTTAAAAATACTGAAAATTCTGATTTTTTTTCTATGTGTATTGTGTAAAAACCTGTGCAGTTGCAAAGAAAAAAATAGTTAATTACATTCACAATAAAAGTGCAAAAAGAAGTCCCGTTTAAAAAGACGAAATTATTGTAACTTGCAAGCACAAAAATGTGAGTATAATATACAAGAAAAGGCTGTGAAAGCAGGATTCCTAAACACCATTTCTAGATGTTGCGATCATAATTGCCACTTTTTCGCTTTTGCTATAAATATTTTTAGTCGCACGAGATATGATGGCTATGTTTATTAAATCTATATACGTATGTAAATATTAGTCCCGCCAACCACTGACAGACTATACAAAGTGTTAACGTCTTGGTTACTCGCATATATGTGGAAAATGTATCTGATCACCTGCTGATTTTTTTTTAAACGTAATTATGTAAACTGTGTGTAAAACGAATGCCCATGCTGGATTTTGCAGATTATCTACATTCTACCACAATGTAAACTCTGCTTTAAAGTCTTAAAATGACACTTTAGCACAAATTTGTGTTCAAAATATATTTGTTGTTTTAAATTATGGAATTAAAGAACCAGTCAACACATTAGATTTGCATAATCAACAAATGCAAGATAACAAGACAATGCAATAGCACTTAGTCTGAACTTCAAATGAGTAGTAGATTTTTTTATAACAAATTTTAAAGTTATGTATATTTCCACTCCCCTTGTACCATGTGATAGCAATCAGCCAATCACAAATGCATATACGTATAGTCTGTGAATTCTTGCACATGCTCAGTAGGATCTGGTGACTCAAAAAATGTAAATATAAAAGACTGTGCACATTTTTTTTAATGGAAGTAAATTGGAAAGTTGTTTAAAATTACATGCTGTATCTGAATCATGAAAATTTAATTTAACCTGAGTGTCCCTTTAAGTAATGCTTTCGATTGGTGTGCTTTTTATTCCCGTAATTAGTGTGCGCTATTTTTACTCCATATTCCTTTATACATATAAATGGAGCTTAGAGGCATTGGTTTGATAGTAGTTATAAACTTTACTATCTGGTGGTAGTAAAAAGAAGAGTCTACTTTACGGGGACATCAAACTATTTATGTGTGCAAAATATATATCAGCAATCAAGCTGCTCGAGATCTTTATTGTACACTGTCCCTTAAGCATTAGAAGGAAATCTTGTGCTTTAAAGATAAATATTCTTATCATGTTTTACAAAACTAATGCTTTAACAGTAATACAAATGCATTTTAATAGTAGGTAGAACATATATTTAGTTTTCTTTCCTAGAGGTAGTGTTAGCTACAAAAGCAGATCAAATCTATTTTTTGATACCAAGTAGATCTGAGCCATCATGCAGAGCTATGAGGATAGATCAATAAGCTCTAATCCTGTCATAGAAAGATAACGCTAAAACACACTAAATATTTTTTTTTCCAAAATATGCTCCCTTTACTTATCCATATTGCAGGTTTAATATTAAGCATGTCTATCAGTAATTCTGATGATTTATCATTGTAAAACTAATGAATGTAACATAGCTCTTCCATTATCTGAACCACATTCTCATCCAAACTGTCAGAGCAGAAGTTGATCTGGCAATAGAGCACTTACTAATCCATGGCACCTTAACCCAGAAACCTTCTTTGTACACACCACGCAGTGATTGGTTCATTGCTCAAATTCTGGACCACTCAAGTTCTGTGACATTTTCAAGAATTTGAGATTTGCGATGAGTCCCAAGAAATGTCTCTACGTATGTCATGTCTCTGAGAAACAATACCTTCACTGGTGTTATATTAGCCCAGCTCAAAATTACCGTCTGTCTGGATAGAAAATCACTAGCTCAGAAGCTTCAACTTCTAGATCTAATCTAATCTTACCTAGATCTACCAGCCATGTTCATGAAGGTTTTTAACCACTTCAAGTAGATTCATCCTCTGTAGAATTTACAATGGCTGGTAGCCATGACAAATTCAAACTAGATAATAGTCTTACTGAAACAGTGGTTGTCCAGTCTCATATTAAAGTATTAACAGTAATTTTGTTATGTAATGCCATATAGCAATAATGTGAATCACATCATTGTTTGCTACTTCTGGAGTCAGAATATTTCATCTGAATATGATGGCAGCTGGAAAGCAGGACCAGCATATGGATTATCTCAGCAGAATAGAAAATGTTCCATGAGAATTAGGTAGAAAGGTTGAAATGTTTAAGACCATTATATATGTGTGAGGAAGACTAGCAATATATATCACATCTTTAAATTATTGAAAATAAATATTCTGCCTTAAAGGGACCCTAAACCTACATTTTTTCTTTAATGATTCAGATAGCGCATGTAATTTTAAGCAACTTTCTAATTTACTCATACTATCAATTTTTATTCGTTCTCTTGCTATCTTTATTTAAAAAGTAGGAATTTAAAGTTTAGTAGCCGGCCCATTTTAGGTTCAGCACCATGGATAGCGCTTGCTTATTGGTGGATACAGTTAGCAAACCAATAAGCAAGCATAACCCAGTTTCTCAACCAAAAATGGCCGGCTCTTAAGCTTTACATTCCTGCTTTTTAAATAAAGATAGCAAGAGAAAGAAGAAAAATTGTCAATAGGAGTAAATTAGAAAGTTGCTTAAAATAGAAAAGTGTTCTATCTGATTCATTAAAGAAAAAATGTGGGTTTAGTGTCCCTTTAACAAAGATAATTGATATTCTAAAACAGATTAATTAATTATCTAGTACATTTGCTCTCTAATCCTTAATATCTATAATTTTTCAAATGAAGCACTATCATATCAGTAGCTGTACCAGTAAGACAATGCTCCATGCCACAGAGCCAGGTAAGTCAAGGTGAAGATGGAGGACCACCAGCTCAAGACCCTGTCATGACCAGCCCAATCTCCAGACCTGAACCCCATTAAAAACCTCTGAAATGTGATCAAGAGGAAGATGGATGGTCACTAGTCAAAGAAAGCCAAGCTGCTTGAATTTTTGCATAAGGAGTGGCATAAATTCACCCAACAGCAATATGAAAGACTGGTGGAGAACATGCCAAGACGCATGAAAGCTGTGAATGAAAATCAGGGTTATTCCATCAAATACCGATTTCTTGCTATGTTAAAACATTAGTATTGTGTTTGTTATTATGAACTTATTTTCTTTGCATTATTTGTGGTCTGAAAATACTGCATCTTTTTTGTTTTTGTGGCCAGTTGTAATTTTCTGCAAATAAATGCTCTAAATGACAATATATTTATTCGTAATTTGAGAGAAATGCGGTCAGTAGTTTATAGAAAATGTCCATTTTACTCAAACACAAATCTATAAATAGTAAAACCGGAGAAACAGATAATTTTTCATATATATATATGTGTGTGTATGTACGTGTGTGTATATATATATATGGGGCGTATTTATTCCTAGGCCAACAAGGCCGGTGCCTAGAGTGACAGATTTGGGGGGGGGGGGCGGCAAAATGGCACTTTCAACTGTATATATTTATTTTTTTTCCGGTAAATTTAAAAAAAAAAAAAAACGTTATGCGGTCACGTGACCCGGCTTTTTGCCGAGGTCACATGACGTTTTCTGTTACTTCCGCCGCCCGCCTTCCTGTCCCTATTGCTGACTTGCACAGGGATGGAGGGAGACACGCACGTGCGCACGTGATCTCCCTCCCAGGGCAGTGAGGATCGCAGTGTGTGAGTGATCATCGCAAATGATCAGATCGTCATCGGACAGGAGTGGACACACTGGACAGTCACCGGAGGCCAGAGCGGAGAGGACTGGTGAGGAGGGAGGGGGCCAGCAGGGCAGGGGTGACCAGGCGGGAGAACGGGTGAGGAGGGGAGGGGCGGGGGGATGATGAGCGTGATGCCGGTGATATAGTAAGAAGACCTGGCTCAGTTATTTCGCAGTGCTGTAGTAGTGGAAGCAACTGCAGTCACATTGACACTGCTCGCCATCCAGCTTGCAATTTTTAAACATCCAGCAAGCAGATCTTATATCACTCATGCACGGCCATGAATAAAGGTCCCTCTCTGAGGACAACTATACATTTTTATTGTAATGTCTGAGTGGGGCAGCTACTACAGCTTTATTTAGAAGAGCCTGAAATGGAATTTGTGTGGTTCTTCATTGCGTCATCTAACAAACCAATAGGCTGTGCAGAAATATCTGACAGATGCACCACCAAAGCTGTTAAGTTAACTATTAGGTACCCTATACAAACTACAGCACAGTTATTAAACATCACAATATATGTCCCAGTCCCTTTACTTCCTGGAATGCAATTGAGGAAATATTCTGCTATCACTACATTGGTCTCTTGAGCCCTTTAATATTCTTTTTAGCTCTTATGATATACCTATTCCAATAGAAGTCAATTGTACCTATTTTTAATATTCTATTCCCAATGCAATTACAGTACCCAGAGCTCTTCCCTCATACCTCCTTGCAAGCAATGATTTTTATATCATAATTTATATTGCAATTTATCATTATTGCTGTCACAATATGCTTGGAAAAGTAAGTTGAACTTATACTACTTTGAGTTCAGTTATGTGCCTTTTCATAATGAGTAATATAAAGACCCAAAAGTGGTATTTTCTCATGTACCTTCTGAGAATTATCATTATATACAGTATGTTCAGGGGAGGCTTCTGTTTTAATTATCTACTTTTGTACAGACTTCTAATGCACTATGTTACTATTTTGTTTTGAAATGTGTCTCTATAATTGTTATCATGGCATGATTAATGTTATTTGTTCCAAGTTACCATCTAAAAACCTCAGTAAAAAGCTATTAAAATAATAGTATGCTCTATCTGAATTGTGGGTTGATGTCCCTTTAAACACTAGAAATTATAGCAGCGCTTAGATTCCCCTTCTCTTGCTAATGTGAATTCCAGTTAAAGTTTTCATATCCCCTTTTCACACTGTATGAAATGCTCTATGCAGGAGATTCTAGTAATATCTGATGTTCGAGGGAGGGGGTAGCATGAATCATTATCTATAGATTTATAGCCTCTATCAATATTTTTCAAATGCATTGAAGAATGTCTTCATTTGACCGACTGATATGATATGCATATAAAATACAAGAGAATATACAACACGCTTTTTTTATTGCATGATTTATATATTGCTGACAGGGTTAAATATATATTTTTAAGTAGCCCTTTTAAGTAGCCTGCCATGGTATTGATAATCAACTCGTTATGTTCGTGTAAAACCACATTTGCTTGTATATTTTCGGCATTCTGTGTTATCCATATTAAGTGCCCCCAATTAGTGTGACAGTGACTGTGTGTGTGCTGTGTGATATTTGGTTAGTATGTGTCATATGTCATATCTGCTTTATGAGTAGGGGTAGGTATGTGTCCTGATATGTATTTACTTTAGGAATAGAGAATAAGTATGGGCCTTAATATGTGTGCATGTTAGGAGCAGATAGCTAGGTGCCCTGTAATGTATGTGCTTTTTTAGGATAACATGATACTTAGGTATGTTCCTTGATAAGTATTTGCTTTAGGAGCAGGGGATAGCTCTGTGCCCAGATATGTGTGTCTTTTAGCAGAAGGTGTACTACTATAGTGTATCATGTGTAAAAGGAGATATGAAAGGTGTGTGAATGGCCGGTAACAATGGTTGAAGCCTTGCCGTGGCGTTACTGCTCACATGTGCTAATTCAACCTACCTGAGACTGTATGCAAGCTTTTTACGAGCCCTGGATGGGGAAAATATAATTTTAAAATGCAGCAGAAAAAAAAAAATCACAACTCCCTAACCAAAAAAATTATGTCAAAAAATGACCTAAATCTGTGGGGGGGGGGGCAGCAGGATTCTGAATGCCTAGGGCAGCACAAAACCTAAATACGCCCCTGATATATATATTTATATTTATATATATACATACATACATACATACAAACGTTTTGTATTTTTAGGAACACATGAATGAGGCAGAAAAAACTGAGTAGTATATTTAAACACGTTAACCTGTTTAGTAAAAACATGAGAGCAACTGCAATACGGTTTCCCCATAGAATGATGAATACCTGTTTTGTTTTGGTTATGTCCTCTGCTTATGCACTATTATAGTCTCAGTCTTGGCTTACGTATTAGATGTCTGTGTTGTACATCATATCTATGTTTCTCCAAAGGAAAAACATCCTCAGCAGAACAGGAAACAGAACAGGGTTGTGTTACGCTGCAATTTAAGATCTATATTTATAGCAGTATGTGCAGATATCTTCCATTTCTCAACTGGTGTTCAAGAGCTGTCACATTCTTGCATCTGTTTTGACTTTTCTCCTCCTCTAGAAGAATCATTGTTCATTGATAGAACATCATTCAGGAACCTATGGTTCAGACAGATTAGCCCTCTCCAAAGCAAGATAGTGAAGTATTTAGCTCCCCGGCGGCCCTTTCTTTTCATCGCATAGCTGCAGTTCCAGTATGGTATAAAATTAGTGAGCATAGTTCAGTATGCTTCTTTTTTTTAGTACAGACAGTCTGGGCAAGTTGCCAGGGCATATGAAGTGTGCAGCTCAGTGGGGATTTGAGAATGGAGGGGGGCTGGAAAAATGATTGCAGACATACTATATTCCTCAGCGTTTAACCCACTTGCTAGACATATTTTATTCTTTTTTCAAAACCTTTCAAGCAAGTATTTTCTATTTAGATAACTATGTGTCATTGTCTGTTTTAAAATAAATATTGTTGCTGTGCACTAGAGACATGTTTAAAGGGACATTAAACACTAAATAAATGCTAGATAAAATGATACAGTTAAAGAAAAGATTAGTCTGAGAATAACATATAGATGTATTATTTAAAGTTTCATTAGTTGTTTAAATATTGACAAAGTAAGTCTAAAGTCTTATAAAACAATAGGAGCTGACATATTGTAATTTAGGTTAGCTTCTCTGCTGTAGCCAATTAGGGACAGTTTTCTGCACTTCTATTTCTAACAAACTGAAAAGCTCATAATTTCAGAATGGTATTACAGGAAAAGGGGACAAAATAAATAATGAACGTATATTGTAGAGTTTTTTTATATATACGATTTATCATTTGATATTACCATCTCAAAGTGTTTATTGCCCCTTTAAGGGCATTGTGACAAGATATGTATTTAAAGGGACATGCCACCCACATTTTTTCTTTTATGATTTAGAAAGAGAATGCAATTTTAAACATCTTTCTAATTTACTTATATTATCTCATTTGTTTTATTCTCTTGATATTCTTTGATGAAAAGCATATCTAAATATGCTCACTAGCTGCTGATTGGTTGCTGCACATAGAAGCCTTGTGTGATTGGCTCACCATGTGCATTGCTTTTTCTTCAACTAAGGATATTTAAAAAATGAAGCAAAATAAATAATGGAAGTAAATTGCAATGTTGTTTAAATTTCTATTCTCTATCTGAATCGTGAAAGAAAGATTTTGGGTTTAGTGGTCCTTTAATATTTCAAATGCTGAAATGTCTGATATAGAAAAAATAACCACCGATTTAGTTATTAGAAGTGAATGCCTCTTATAAATGTTCTCACTTATTCATATTACATCAACTTACACAATTAATGATATTGAAGGGACATAAAACTCAAAACTGATGATTTAGGTAGATCATACAATTTTAAACAACTTTTCAGTTTACTTCAAATTTACTTCATTCTCTTGGTATCGTTAGTTGACGGAGCAGCAATGCACTACTGGTTTCTAAACCGAACGCATGGGTGAGCCATTGACAATCGGTATATATATGCAGGCACCAATCAGCAGCTAGAACCTAGGTTCTTTGCTGCTCCTGGGCTTTCCTTTTTTTTTAAAAAAAAAAATATTTATTTATCGTTTTTTTTTCCTTTTTGACAATTATCACCACACATAAAAGGAATAAAGAAAAAAAAAACAATAACAAAAAAACATAGCAGAAACATAAAATAATCCAGATTACATCAGTCGTGGAGACGCAGCTCCCAATCTGCAATAAAAATCCTACATTCACTTATTCCACCCTGAAGTCGATATTAAATTAACTTAAATTTATATATCTACAAAAACTAAACACTTAACTGCTAGGGCGACTTTTTTACCACCATATAATTAAGACATTAAACCTACTTCAGCGTCTCTAACACCATATTTGGATTAAATTGTATTGTACTCTTGCCCATAAATAGACAAGAGCGAGAGAAGGAGAATATATATATATATAATTTATAACTCATACTCCTAAAGCTCCTTGGGGGCCTCACCAAACAATAGCTATATCCTATCATTGTTCTGGAAGCACCTCTTCAATAATTATCAGTAAAAATGCACTTTTCTGCTATGGAGATATGAATTAAATCAAAATTGCCTGCAATAATTTATTGTCTTGCAATTCTACTGTCATTTGTAATTTCATGACATTCACAAATTCTGATATACTGGGTGCCCCTGAAGATCTCCAGTCTCTGAGAATTAAATTGCGTGTTGCCAAAATAGCCATATTTATCAGCTGCAGTTGTAGGTTTAAGGAACAGAAAAAATACATAAGGGGTAAGCTTAAAATTGTTTTGGAGTGTATTATTCAACCAAAAATTAATCTTGCCCCAGTACTGCCTTATTTTCGGGCAATCTCATAGGCAATGTCTAATATCTACATAAATAAAAAGAGAGAAGCGCTCAACCTGGGAACGAACAATAGCATAATAGCTTGTTCTATGACTAGTTACCACCCAAGAAGCAGCCTCTTTTTTCTCAACATGTGCCTTTCACAGAGAAGAACTTTCCTGAAGCATATCAGTCTGATCCTGACTTCACAGTACAGTGCAGTCCCAAAATACCAGGCAATCCCTCTCTGAACGAGAGAAACAGCAAAACCCCAGACGTACGTTTCGGCCTATTGTGGGCCTCGTCCGTGAGGTGCAGCCATATCCCTCTAGGTACACTGAGCAACGGGTCCACGTCTGGATTCCCACATCACACTTAGGGAGATTTCCCTAAGTGTCATAATTTGCATAAATAAAAAGAGAGAAGCGCTCAACCTGGGAACGAACAATAGCATAATAGCTTGTTCTATGGCTAGTTACCACCCAAGAAGCAGCCTCTTTTTTCTTAAAATGTGCCTTTCACAGAGAAGAACTTTCCTGAAGCATATCAGTCTGATCCTGACTTCACAGTACAGTGCAGTCCCAAAATACCAGGCAATTCCTCTCTGAACGAGAGATACAGCAAAACCCCAGACGTATGTTTTGGCCTATTGTGGGCCTCGTCAGTGAGGTGCAGCCATATCCCTCTAGGCACACTGAGCAACGGGTCCACGTCTGGATCCCCTGAATCACACTTAGGGAGACTTCCCTAAGTGTCATAATTTGCATAAATAAAAAGAGAGAAGCGCTCAACCTGGGAACGAACAATAGCATAATAGCTTGTTCTATGGCTAGTTACCACCCAAGAAGCAGCCTCTTTTTTCTCAAAATGTGCCTTTCACAGAGAAGAACTTTCCTGAAGCATATCAGTCTGATCCTGACTTCACAGTACAGTGCAGTCCCAAAATACCAGGCAATCCCTCTCTGAACGAGAGAAACAGCAAAACCCCAGACGTACGTTTCGGCCTATTTTAGGCCTCGTCCGTGAGGTGCAGCCATATCCCTCTACGCACACAGAGCAATGGGTCAACGTCTGAATTCTCGCATCACACTTAGGGAGACTTCCCTAAGTGTCATAATTTGCATAAATAAAAATATCTGCCTTCTATGCTTTGCATTTAGAGCATTTACTTTTTTGATTATTCTGTGACCATTTGTTGATTCTGTCGGGAGTGAGATAGTATTTGTTAATCACTTTCAGTTGTGATTCCCTCCAGCTGATTATCGTTGTAGCTTTTTTCTGTTAGAGTTATACTTTTCATTATATCTTAGGTCTTTATATCTGGAAAGTATTTAATGAGTCCCTCCTTCAACTTTTTTACATATTCTTGGCCGTGTTTAATCAATAAAAATGTATACCATAGTGCAATACCTATTTTATTATACATGTTAATCCCTGCATCTAATTCTTTCAGTCCCCAATCCCATCCACTTAACTGACACATCTGCGTAAGATAACTCCTCACTTGCAGATATGCATAAAAAAAATTTGGGGGCAGGAGATATAATATAGCTAATTCTGTGTAAGATCTTATTGATGTTTTATCGTCGTTAATAAATTGTGGAAGAGTACTTAGTTCCTTCCTGTGCCATTCTCTAAAGACTGGGTTATATAGTCCAGGTGTAAAATCAGGGACACCCAAAATCGGTGAAAATGATGATATTCGATAATCAACTGCCAGGCACGGATTATATTTGAAAATGACTGATATTGCTAGGTAATTTAACATATGGTTGGTGCAATATTGCTTTTAAATTTAAAGGGGCAATTAAATTAGATTCTATATCATATGTGGTATAATCTGCTTCTGTAAGCCAATCTAATGCATATTTGACCAAGGCTACTCAATTATAATACCTAATATTTGGCAATGAAAACCCCCCAGTTCTGTTAATCTATCCATTGCCAGTCGAGACTTCTTTTTACCCCAAATAAAATTTGCACATGCCCAATTGTACCTAGCAATATCTTGGTTAGACACATGAATAGGTAAGTTTTGTAAGAGGAATAGAATACGTGGAAAAAATGATCAGCATAATCATTGCAGAGAGAGACAAGAAAAGCATATTGCATTTATTCAACTCACTGTTGAGATTATACCATTCCTGTGGATTTCGCTCCTGGGCTTTCCTAGATAAACCTTTCAGCAAGGGATAACAAGAGAAGGAAGCAAATTAAATAATACAAGTAAGTTGGAAAGTTGTTTAAAATCGTATGCTCTGTCTAAATCACAAATGTATAATTATGACTTTACTGTCTCTTTAAGCAATAAAAAATGGGACTGAGTTTAAAGCAGGCAGCTCAGCTGGTTCAATGCCAACTCCAGATGGCAGCAGGGATATAATGATGTAAAGACAGCTCAATAACAGCAATACACTACAGGGACTGAACACATTTGGTGAGACAAGGACAAGAGGCATATGTGTGTAGCCACGTATCACTTGCTAGAGAAAAAAATTAATTAAATTAAAAAATAGAAATGACCTTTTAACAAAAAAGAACACAAAAAATAAAAATTAAAATATCAATAACTTAGATCCTTTATGGATCCCCTTTATAACAGACTATAGTATCAATCACAATCAAATAAGATCAATTTTCAATAAACATTGGTACATCTTACAAAGAGACCCAATTATTGGTGAATTATTACCAGAAAAAACAGCGATAGTATACAAAAAAGCCAAAAAAAATTAAAAACATATTAGCCCCCAGTGCCTTTAGAGACAATAAAGGGAAATTTATAGAAAGAGATGTGATATCCAACAATTTGAGAGGTTTTTTTCCTTGCATAAATTGCAAGGCTTGCAATTTTAGTAATAAGACAAAAATAGTTAGATCTAGCAATGCTGGAAAGGATTTTGTAATAAAAGACTATCAGGTGCACTGATAGAAATATAGTGTACCTGATACAGTGTCCATGTGATAAACAATATTTAGGGGAGACCTCACGCCCCCTTAAAGATAGAATCCGAGAGCACCTTCTCAACATTGAGCATGGTTTCACAGGACACCTATTATCTAGACAGTTCAAGGATTTTCGCAATCAGAACACAAAAGGTCTAAAATATTGGGGTATCAGAAAAATAACTAGTAACTGGAGAGGAGGTGACCTAAACAAAAAACTTCTAAGAGCAGAAGCTAAAAACAAAAAAGGACAGAGGCGCCACATGTGTAGATCCAACTATAACCAGGTATAAAGTACAAGAACATGCAGGGTACTCACAAATAGAGCAGCACTCAGTTGTGCCAGTAGATTTTTCACAGCAAACCAGCTGGCTGATGAGTTGGACTTAAATTCAGTTATGCAATAAACACCACATTCCAATAATTATACACGTATCTTTCACATTTATTTTTATACATTTTTATGAATTTCCACATATATGTTTAGTAAAACAGCACTATTATATCACATTATATTTAAAAACTTTAGTATAGCATTAGGAAATATTACAACGATGAAATTCTAAATAAATATATTTTTGTATATAGTAATAAAAAGTACATATATTTAACAACCAATTTTTGTATCACAAAGTTCTTTATGCACGATATTTATTATAGATTTTTGAGATAGGATTCATTTTATTCCCTATATCAACTGTGTTTTTTCACAACTCATAAATTTGTATATATTTTTATATCACTTTATTATCATTTTCATTTTTATTATTGTTTATTTTTTAAAACAAGGTTATCAATCTTCACGCAGTATAATATATAAATACACGTAATTCTCTCCTTTATTCATTTGAAATAAGAGAACCTTTTATTTATTTTTATGTATAATATATATCAATATTACCATCAGTAGAGGCGTGTATTATTAGCATATCGCTATACAGGAAACAATGTTTTGAAAAAAAGAACATGGGAAGTGAGCACACAAGAAAGGAGGAGCTGGAGCAATTATTTCAAGATAAAAAGGGATCTGTGAGCACTTTGAAATCATTCTTGAAAAAGGCTACATAAGCTGAAACGCGTTGAAGAAATTACACCAAGCATATGGGCTTTTGGCTGAAGGCCATACTGAAGATTTTGTACAGAGCGCTCTGTCACGTCATTTCTAACCTTAATCAGCCTGAATCTCATTGCAACAAAGTAACGGATCACAGCTTCTACTTGGCTTAACTTGTTGCAACTTGGATTTGCAAACTTCGTTTGAGGCGCAGGCCACCCGGTAATCTGTGACTCTGATTGGCTGGAGGTCAGTCACGTGACTCCACATACGCAGAGGAACGACTACCAGTGAAGATATCACTCGGGCGTTTTTCCAGCACACCGATAAGGTATTTTGTCGAGTGGGTACAAACCTTTGCACTACAATTACACGGAGAAGCACTTCTTTATATAAGCTTCGTATTCTGGGTGAGTCTTATTATTTTGCGCTAGTGTCCGACAAACAGGTACTCTTTCTCTGAATCACAGATTTGCTTAAGTCAAGCCATGATCACCTTTTACCAAGTATTGTGACTGATTATTGTGCCACAGAAACACCTCTTTGCATTGTTTTTACTACAAAATGTACCCTACTCCAGCAGCGGAACTGCCTCCTTACATTGCTCCTGTTATAGAGATTATCCTTTCGAAGCATTGGAACTGTTTTTTATGAACTTTTAACAGATTTATTTTTTAATTTTCTTATGAACTTTTTTTGGAAATTTTTTTGAACTTTTTTTCTTATTGATTCTAAAACCACCGGTGGTCCATCCATATTTGTGTCATTATTATGATTATTAAATATTAACCTTTATTGGTTTTAAACTAAACACATGCTTCTGTTTATTTCGTTTTTGATCTCTCTGTTTTATTAGTTATATTAGGTATATATTATTGTATTTGTTCTACTAGTTATATTAGTCATATTAATTAATATATATATTTTTTAACCTCTTCTATATAGCAGCTTTTTTAGCGCTCCCTAATCTGTCTGTTTGAAATTTAAAGCAGGCAGCTCAGCTGGTTCAATGCCAACTCCAGATGGCAGTAACAAGGCACAGGGATATAATGATGTAAAGACAGCTCAATAACAGCAATACACTACAGGGACTGAACACATTTGATGAGACAATGACAAGAGGCATATGTGTGTAGCCACTTATCACAAGCTAGCTCCCAGGAATGCATTGCTGCTCTTGAGTCTATCACAGTATGCTCTTCAACAAATAATATTAAGTGAACCAAGTTAATTTGATAATAGAAGTAAAGTTGCATTCTCTATCTGAACCATGGAAGTTTAAAGGGACAGTCTACACCAGAATTTGTATTTGTATTGTTTAAAATGATAGATAATCCCTTTTTATTAGCCATTCCCCAGTTTTGCATAACCAACATGATAGTTAAGCCTCTGTAGACTGCCCCCTTTTCTCAGTTCTTTTGACAGACATGCATTTTAGCCAATCAATGCTGACTAATAAATAGCTCCACGGGAGTGAGCACAATGTTATATATATTGCACACATGAACTAACATACTCTAGCTGTGAAAAACTGTCAAATGCATTCAGATAAGAGGTTGCTTCAAGGGCTTAGAAATTAGCATATGAGCCTACCTAGGTTTAGCTTTCAACTAAGAATACCTAGAGAACAATGCAAATTTGACGATAAAAGTAAATTGGAAAGTTGTTTAAAATTACATGTCCTATCTGAATCATGAAAGTTTATTTTTGACTAGACTGTCCCTTTAAATTTGATTTGTATGCCTCTTTATCTGTTTTTAATGTTCTGTGGTTAGTTATTGTTATTGCTGCTTGGTCTTACAGAAAAGGAAATTAAATGGAAAAAGGAGAAATAATTCCATTCCTACTTGTCTGACTAAGAGCACCTGGTTTTATTTGCCAATAATCTATTTAAACAGGCTGGTCCTTCTGCCTCAAAGTATAGTATGTAACACACAGAAAGAGTTGAGTTGCCGACACTAAAAACGCATTTGTCTAAATCTCATATTGCTTTACCCTTATAGTGCAGAGGACACTATATTGTCATCCTTTTCACAAAGACCCAATGACACAATGTCATCCTCCTGGGGGTTCCTCTTTGCACCCTGGGGACCCCCACACTGCAACAGTTAAAGGAAACTGCCAATCCAGTGATGTTGCCAAGCAGGTGGCACGGTGATGCCACGGGAAGTAGTGAGATTTCTAATAGTGGCTTGGGGGAAGGTCTTTAAGAGCCCATATCTGAGGTCTTTAAACACTTAATGGGGGTATGAGAACCCTCATGTGCAAAGGGTAATTTCTCTTTTTTAAATCACGGGGCGCAGACCACCTTCTAATTTTCAGGTGATTCAGTTTTAATAGCGATTCATGCCTGTGCAATGTTTAATGAGGGAAGGACACTTTTAGAGCCCCTTTTCCCTCTGATAAAATACAAAGGGGCATTCCTCTCATACCACTGTCATTAGCAAGTGACTGGCATTAAATGGAAGCTTTGTGTGCTCATATTAATAAACGGGTACACAACTAAAATTATTAAAATGTTGATTTAATAATCGTGTCCGTTTAAAAAAAAAAAAAATTAAGTTAATTCTACAGTTAATCAAAATTATGTTAAATTGCTAAATACACAACATGATTATTAAAGAAAAAAAAGTGCATTCAAACACTGCAGGTATCACTCGTATAAACATAAAATGAGGCTTCCAAGCCTGTGAAACAGTTCTTTCTTATAGATGTAGATGTTTGTTTAACCAGATTTTTCTGTTACATCACATGCACAATGGCAGCAATTTTCTAATTTAAATATTGGTAATTCAAATGAATTGGAGAAGTTATGAAAAGAAAGCAAAAAAATCCATAAGAGGGGTTTAATTGCTGTCATAATTTATGTAAAGTGTGTAGGTCTGTATACTGGGAGTGGAATGAAGAATTACTGTTTCATTATATATTCTGGGCATACAAATTACTAATATTTTCTATAGATTAACAGATTTATTTGTTACTATTTTTTTTTTTTATCTTTTATGAGTGTGTTTTCTATGTGTTACACCTAATGTATTGTTTGTTTTTCCCCCAAGGCTAAAGAGTTACCAACGTACAAAGACAATGATTTTATAAATGATGGTCAGAAGATACATATTGATGAGAACAACAAAAAGATGTTTCTAGAAAAACTTAAGAAAGATGTGGAGGTAAGTGTAATTTATTTCCTTCATTCCGGTGCATTGCACTTACATTAGCCTAGCTGATGTGTCATGATCTACATATTGGCCTAGATTAGGTGCTCATGACGCTGCCAAAGGGCCCAGTTGTAAGTGCGACTTTATGGTAACTTTACCTATATTTTCCAGTGTTTCATTAATGGGTTACTTAACATTTAGGTGCATGAGGTGCATAATATGGTATCTTGCACATCACACTAAAACTGCCAGCTATGCTGGAAAACCATAATTACAACCGTCACACTTTGGAATAGTACTTGCAAAACGTAACTGTAAATAATGATATATCTGTTTTGTTATGCTAAAGTAGTGTCACTGGATTATTATTATTGGAATTTACTTGTAGAGCGCCAACAGGTCCTGCAGTGCTATAGACATAGGTGCAATATACAAATGGTAACAATTATAAAAGTCAATAATAGACCAGATAATTAAAGGGACACTGAAAAACAAATTTTTCTTTCTTGATTCAGATAAAGCATGACATTTTAAGCAACTTTCTAATTTACTCCTATTATCAACTTTTCTTCGTTCTCTTGCTATCTTTATTTTAAAAGCAGGAATGTAAATCTTAGCAGCCAGCCCATTTTAGGTTCAGCACCATGGATAGCGCTTGCTTATTGGAAGCTTACATTTACCCACCAATAAGCAAGCATAACCCAGGTTCTCAATAAAAAAATGGTCCGGCTCCTATGCATCACATTCCTGCTTTTTCAAATAAAGATAGCAAGAAAACGAAGAAAAATTGATAAAAGGAGTAAATGAGAAAGTTGTTTAAAATTGCATGCTCTATCTGAATCATGAAAGAACAAATTTGGGTTTAGTGTCCCTTTAAGTAGAGGGCCCTGCCTATGAGGTGCAACTGTTGTAGATCATCTTTCATGAAGATGATTTACAGAACAGCTGGGACAGGACAAAAGATGACAACGTGTGTTCCAGGCTGAGCGAAGTTGGGATTTTTCACCTACACTTAGGCTCACCATGTAAACGTGATAAGACTCTGGTGCCTTTGTGAAGAACCTCATTGCAATGGTTGCGTCTTATTACCTCATAGATGACCAGTGGGTCTCGTTTTTATTTTTTGTTTTATTTCTCTTTAACTGTTTTCAAGGGTTTTTTTTTGCATATGTTAGTGTGGACTTTTTTAGTTTTACTTTGTTCCGTGAGGTTTAAAAGGTGTCTTGTTTTGTTTTTTGATGATGGTATTGTTCTCAGTGAAATACAATCTCATTCTTGGTTACAGGATAGATGCAGCTTCATTGATCATAATGGAGCTTAACTCACAATGGGGTTTTGTGCAATTTTCAAGTTGCGCTGTTGAGGCGGCACACTTTTTTCCATGAGATATTAGTTTTACAAACAGGTTTAAGGAATCTTGGCCATTGCTTACTATACTGCACAACAAATATAATTCTGTCTATATAAAATATAAGTCCAAGCTTTGTTCTTTCTAATGTTTGCCAAAACCAAACAATTTCATATATACCCACAATGTCACTGAACATAAGATGCAGCTCACCAGTCTGATAAAACAGAAACAAGTCTGATGATGGCCTTAAAGAGACATCAAACCCTACATATTTATTTCATGATTCAGACAGCGATACTATTTCAAACAACTTTCCAATTTACTTCTATTATCAGTTATGCTCAATTCTCTTGATATTCTTTATTGGAGGAGCAGCAATGCACGACTGGGAGCTTGCTGAATACACCAATAAGCCAATAAGAGGTGTATATGTGCAGCCACCAATCAATAGTCAGCTCCCAATTTCTGAGCCTACCATGGTGCAATTTTAAAAAAAGAATAGCAAGAGAGCAATGAAAATGTAGAAGTTGTTTAGAATCTTATGCTCTAGCTGAATCATGAAATAAAATGTTTGTATTTCACATCCTTTTATCTCATGTTGTAAAGATAGTATAGAGTGGTGTACCGAACCAAACTCTCTGCCTCTGCACAGCAGGAAATGCTTGTAGCAATTTGGGCTCGATTTATCAAAGCCCTACGGTTGCAAGTTCTCACAGGAACCTGCTCGCCGTATTTAACAAACAGCGGTCATCATCATCTAAGGTGGCGAAATTCAATCTCCGCGGTCTAGTCCGACCGAGGAGATTGACAGCTCCTGCCCGCGCGCGATTGGCTGTGTGCGAGCAGGGGGCGGGATTGCACGCAAGCGCAAAATTGCGCTCGTGTGCAATGGTGACTACCTGCGGGTAAATTTGCCCCGCTATAGGCGAGTTGAGGCGTACAGGGGCGCGTACATGCGCCCCTGTCTGCCTCAGCTTTGATAAATCGAGCCCTTAGAATCACTGACAGGATATCTCACAAGATTATGTGAGCCTATATTGCTTTAGTTGACATTTCTTTATTTGGGCAACAGTTTATTGCCAGTGTGTGACCAAGCAGATCTTGTTTAGGGAAAATAGAAGCAAGCAAGCAAGCAGCAAGACCAATAGATGGGTAGCAGGATACAGAAATAGCTATTAGTGAGCAGAAACACAGTATACACATTTTGTCCAGCATGATACACAAACAAGACAAATGGACAAGAATATGGCCAGGGGCAGAGGCTACCACATAGGAAGTGAACAAAACAGCCAAGCACCTAACAGACAGTTGTGTCCTTGTATAGTGTGAGAGCGTTTTTTGAAATTGCAATATATATATATATATTTGTATATATATATATATATATATATATATATATATATATTCAATGTCAAGTATGTAGCTAAAGCTCTTTTTGAAGGATGTTTTATTAGATATAATCACAGTATATTATTTTGGTTACAATTGTAGTAGTTTGCAGTTTTCCTCTAATTAGAATGCCATGTGTTTTTTAGGTGTTAGCTCAATAAAATGTTGTGATTGCAATTATCTTTTCATCTACTGTAAAAAAGGATTGGCTAGATTACAAGAGGAGCGCGATTGTATAGCACTGAGTGCTTTATCTTGCACTTTGTGTCTAGTATTAGTAGTGGATAGTTAATTTTTAACCAAAGCCGATTAAAGGGACATTAAACATTAAATACGTTTTATAAACATAGATTTAGTTTATTCCCCTCCTCCCTCTAATGCTGGATGTCACAATGTTTAAAGTTAATGTCATCTTTCATGATAAAGTGCCCGTTTTTTTAAAAAAACTATTAAAAACAGGGGCACTTTCATTTAGGAAAGTTTACATTGCACTGGATTTTACAAATACTTACCTTCTTCTCCTGAAATGCTGGATCGCCGATCTTCCACCTGCAGGTCCTCTGTACTTTGTCAGCAATGACAAAATCGGCTTCCTCCAATCACGGCTTCCCCCCCCAGGAGCGTCCATCTTGTGAGGCCACGTCGTGATTGAAGGAAGCCGGTTTCGTCATTGCTGTGTAAGTACAGCAGGAAGAAGCAGGCAGGGGGATCGGTGATCCGGCGTTTCAGGAAAAGAAGGTATTTTTAAAATCCGGTGCAAAGTGAAACTTTCATGAATGAAAGTGCCCCTGTTTTTAATAGTTTTTTTTAAAAACTGGGCACTTTATCATGAAAGTTAACATTCCCTTTAAATGTTACTTTTACTGCCTCCCAGTGCTGATGTGCAGCAGATCTCCTTCACATACCTGCAGTGTAACCTAGGTTCCAACATGGCAGCAACCATAGTTAGGAGGTGCATGCAATGTATTTTTTTGTATTTAATGTCAGGTCTGGACTGGCCATAGGGCATCCAGGGCAAATTCCCGGTGGGCCGGGCTCTTATGTGGGCCTTGCTGCTATTTAGAGGCCCCACCCTCTCTTAATATTGGTAACAATAGGAAAGCTGTTACAGTCTGCCTATTTTTTAAAACAGAATGTACATTTTCTGTCTGGCTGTTAAGCAGAGGTGCTGTAGAATGAAAGTTATTGTGTATTATGGCTACCTAGCTTACAGAAGTCTAACTGAATGCCCAGGCCTCATTTTGTTCCCAGTCCGGTCCTGTTTAATGTCCTTTTAAAGCGGCAGAATTTTTTTTAGCGCGCCCTATAGTTTGAATGGAAAGCAGAGGGAGTGTTATTAGTGAGCTCATTGAGCTCATATTACAAGTTCAATCCAAAATATCGCTGTTAAATTAAGAGCTTTTTAAGACCTGAAGTAAACCATTATTGCATTCTACTTTGCTAAACAAAACACATGAAAATGCTATGAAAGTTATACTTAGACTTAATACTTATGAAACAAAGTTTTTATCATGAAAAAAAGGTTTTGTAGCTGTATTAAAGGGATATAGTATATGACAAGGGACGATTCTGGGAAGGGGTCATAGGTGTATGTGTTTATATGTGTGTGTATGTGTTTGTGTGTATGTGTTTATCTGTGTATGTATGTATGTATGTGTTTATAGGTGTGCATGTATTTATATGTGTGGTGTGTATGTGTTTACGTGTGTATGTATGTATGTGTTTATAGGTGTGTATGTGTGAATGTGTTTATAGGTGTGTATGTGTGTGTGTATGTATGTATGTGTTTATAGGTGTGCATGTATTTATATGTGTGGTGTGTATGTGTTTACGTGTGTATGTATGTATGTGTTTATAGGTGTGTATGTGTGAATGTGTTTATAGGTATGTATGTGTGTATGTATGTATGTGTTTATAGGTGTGTATGTGTGTATGTATGAATGTGTTTATAGGTGTGTATGTGCTTACATGTGTGTATGTATGTGTTTATAGGTGTGTATGTGTTTACATGTGTGTATGTATGTGTTTATAGGTGTGTATGTTTTTATATGTGTGTCTGTATGAATGTGTTTATAGGTGTGTATGTGTATATTTGTGTATGTATTAATGTGTTTATATGTCTGTATGCATGTATGTGTTTATATGTGTGCATGTATGTGTTTATATGTGTTTAGGTGTTTATATGTATGTGTGCGTGTGTGTGTAGGTGTTTGCTCAAGCAAAAAAGTACTACTGATTGTGCTTGAGCAATGTTAATTTTTTGCAGTCCACTTGTAACGCACAAAATCTTTTGGTATAAGGCTAATTAAAGGGCTATCCGACTAATTAAAGGGCCATTATAGTGTTGAAATGACATGCTTAAATCCGTTATAGCAGTTCTTTCCAAACTGTATGCCGCAACACATTAGTGTGTCAGCGGCAGTGTGTAGGTGTGTCGCGGGAAGTCGCAAAGTGCAGAACATTGTGTCCAGGGATCGGTAAGGTGTCCGTACACGGACACCGGTGTCCGGGTCAGACTCTGTCTCCCCCTTTATGTGGCAGCACGCAGCGCCGCCATTGCGCCACCCACATTTGTTTTGCAGGATTGGAAGGCCGCGTTTACGTCACGTGACACCGCGCTCAGCCTCAGAGAGGGTCAGTAACAGTGGGAAAGCGACTCAGTGACGAGCGACTTGAGTAGAGAGAGAGGGAACTTAGGGAAGAAGATTTATTCCAGAAGATCTTCGAAAACTGTATTAGGTTAATAATTTATTAACCTTACCGTTTTAACCTTACAGGCATTCCCTATCAATGTATTGTTCTCCTTTTTGCAAGATGAGGATTAAATTAGCCTAACATGAAAGGCACAAACATGAGAATAGTTTTAAGTTTTAACTTTTTTTATGACAATGGCTGCAATCCAGCTCTTTCTGGTATGAGAGGGGTTAATCTGTTTAGATTCAGGAAAAGGAACTTTACCTAATCAGAAGTCTAGAAATTTAAGGCAGCTGGTATCTTTGATAGAGCAATACATAGGGACTGGAGCATATCACCCTCCTATAGCTGTCACTAATGCCCAACTGATTTGTTAGCATGTCTCAGACAAGCAATGTGAATGCACCTGGATGGTGGATCTTTCTGAAACTAGCTAGAAATGTACAGGTAGTTATTATTTCTCTTACTTTTTTACATTCTAAGTTCCCCCTTCCATGTTTGCTAATAACAAATCAGTTGGGCATTAGTGACAGTTCTAAGAGGGGGAAATGCTCCCAATGTATTGTTCTATCACCCCCAAAGATGTCAGCTGCCCTAAATTGGCACTTCCTGGAGCTTTATATAATTAGTCAGAAAGAAAAGATATACTTAGGTTGTGATTGTGAATAAATAATAGTGGCTTGTTTTCAAGACTAATGCTAGCGATATAATGATATTGAATGTTCAACAAGTTAGTTAAACCTCCTGTTTGCTAGTACAACTGAATTACTGTGTTGTGAAATGATGTAGGTCTAAAAAGTGTCACCAACATAAAAAAGTTTGGAAAGCTCTGTGTTAGAGCATTTCATTTTAACACAAGTGATGCTAAAATGCAATGTGTTTAACCCCCACAAAGGGAAATAAAAACACATACTGAAACGACCACTCAGGACCTGCAAAGCACTGCTGGTCCTAAGTGGAAGCTATTTGCACAACCCAGCTGTCTAACTTGTGGTGCTGATTGGATTAGGTACTCTAAAGGGACAGTCAACACCAGAATTTTTGTTGTTTTAAAATATAGATAACCCCTTTATTACCCATTCCCCAGTTTTGCATAACCAACACAGTTATAATTATACATGTTTTACCTCTGTTATTACCTTGTATCTAAGCCTCAGCAGACTGCCCCCTTATTTCAGTTCTTTTAACAGACTTGCATTTTAGCCAATCAGTGCTCACTCTTCGGTAAATTCATGTGCATGAGCTCAATGTTATCTATATGAAACACATGAACTAACACCCTCCAGTGGGGAAAAACTGTCAAAATGCATTTAGATTAGGGGCGGCCTTCAAGGTCTAAGAAATTAGCATATGAACCGCCTAGGTTTATCTTTCAACTAAGAATACCAAGAGAACAAAGCATAATTGGTGATAAAAGTAAATGGGAAAGTTGTTTAAAATGACATGCCCTGGGTATGCTCTGGTGTGGTTCCGGTGGAGGAGGAGCAAGCAGGTGTAGCTGAGCTCCAATCTCCAGTCCCACAGCTGCTGGCGGTGTGTTCTGCGCGCCTCTCCACAGGATGGGAGTCTGCTAACAGGACAGTAATTGACACCACTCAAGGAACCCTTTCAGCAGCACTACATCCCGCTGAGCAAACAAGCAAGTTGCGAACTACATACTATCAGTACTTTTACTTAAAAAGATCTAAGTACTCCACAAATTAGCTATTAAGGCTGTGAAGCCCGCAGTACACCTCATAACGGCTCTCTATTTAAAATCTGGGTGAGAAAGAGGAGAAGAGACTGTATTTATTGCTGTATACTTAAAAACCTCTCATCTGCAAGCCCTGAGCTCCCTGCCCACATTCCCTGGCTCACCTGTGTCAGTCTGGGACCTTCTGTGGCAGCCCTGGGCCAGTCTGTGAAGAGCTGTTACTCCATTTCCTCTGCGGTCATTGCTGGATGCTAGCGATGCCCCCCCTCTCCCACCGGTGTTGCGTGAGAGGGGTGCAGGGGACCTTGAAGAGGCACTATAAAGAGGAGACATACCGCAGATCGTGAACCGGCCTCTCGGTTGCTGACGGAGCCCCTCCTTCCTCCTCTCCCACCGTTGCTGCGTGAGAGGAGGGAAACTACGGATGCTGAGAGAGATCAGCAAGAGGAACTTCCTGGAGCTGCAGTAACTGGATGAATCTTCCGGCAGCCAATTCTGGAGAGGGACCGAGGACAACACGCTGGTGCAGGTGTGGGTGAGTCTGGGAGAACGCTTCAGAGAAAAGGGTGCAGGGAGAGACTTTCCAGTTGTAGGCTCTTGCCGGATAAAGGGAGACGGGGAGAGAGCAAGGTGGCACATATGAGAAGGAAAATAAGCCGCAGGACTGAGGGGACAGTATAATTGAATGATTCTTAAAAAGGAAAAAACGGGACTAACTATTGAACTGTGGATAGAAGTCAGGCTACAAGTCCTGCACAATTAGCCCAGAACTATATGTTACCAAGCCAGAAGGAAAACTACTTATTGAATAGAAAAACCCTTGCTATATGCTTATGTTTTTTTTTTTGTTTTTTGTTTTTTTTGCTCCCTCTTACTGTGTGCCCTTTTTTTTGGTTCTTGATTTAACCCATTTGAGATAAGAGTTAGAAATCGAATTTAAAAGAGAGAGGAAAAGGAAAAAGAAAAAGGGAGGAATTAAGGCTATATAGCTCAATGCAAGTAGTTTTGAATAATTGCGGTTAAGGATTTAGATATCTATACTATATGTTGATTTACTAGATAAGATGACATTCTCTACTCTTCTTGAATTTAACTATGTTACTCTGAGCTAGAGAAATCTGTTTGGCCTTTTGACTGAACAAATCTTTAAGGTGTCTTATTAATGAATACTTACTGGTTTATAAACTGAAAATTCTTAGAATTCTTTCTGTTTCTCAACAGAAACATAGTAGCTTGTTATATAATTGACACAAAATTGCTTACTGGGAAAGAGTTAAGCGTATTTATAATTTAATACTGTATTCTGTGCAAATTGCAAAAGGTGCTAAAAAATAACAAGGGTAATTGTATATCGTGGGGTGATCAGTGAACTACTAACATAACCCTAAACTACCTAATTGGAAAGAGGCCATACGTCTTGCACAATTAGCCCAGAATTATATGGTACCAAGCCAGAAGGAAAACTACCTATTGATTAGAAAAACCCTGTTTTTGTGCCCCTTCTTACTGTGTGCCCTTTCCTTCTTTGTTTCTTGATTTAATCCATTTCAGATAAGAGCTAGAAATTGAACTTAAAAAAAGGGAAAAAAAGGAAAGGGAAGAGGAACTAAGGATATCTGGCTCAATGCAATTAATTTTGAATAATTGTGGTTAAAGATTTAGATATCTATACTATATGATGAGTTACTAGATAAGATGACATTCTCTACTCTTCTTGAATTTAATCATGTTACTTTGAGTTAGAGAAACCTGTTTGGCCCTCTGACTGAACAAATCTCTAAGGTGCCTTAGTAATGTTAAGCAAATACTTACTGGTGCATAAACTGAAAATTCTTAGAATCCTTCCTGTCTCTCAACAGAAACATAGTAGCTTGTTATATAATTGACACAAAATTGTTTATTGAGAAAGAGTTAAGTGTATTTATCATTTAATACGGTACTCTGTGCAAACTGCAAAAGGGTAATTGTATATCTTGGGGTGACCAGTGAATTACTAACATAATCCTAAATTACCTAATTGGAAAGAGCTGATTACTCCAAATATTCACAAGGCCAGGTGAGAAAAGGAGGCTGACTTTCTGTCTTGAACACTCTCTAGGAATGTAAAAATAATCACTAAAGGCTAATCTGGCAATTTAAGTTATAGAAGTGAAGAGGGCAAAGTTGCAATTAAAGGAAAACTACCAGAGGCTTAATTACAAACTATTATTCCCCAATAAATGAAAAACTAGCCCTATAGAAGGGAGATTAGCACAATAGCCTTGGAGTTCAATTAAATAAAGAGCATAAGGCCATACAATTTACACTAGAGAAAATTAGAAGGATCTCCCATAAAGGAGATAGCTGTCTGGCTTGATAAGAATTCCCACTGTCCTCCGCCGTGCCGAGGGGGGAAGAAGAAAAAACACTTCACTTTCTCCTTTTTCCCCCTTTTTTTTTTTTTTTTTTTTTCTCTCTCTGCCCATAAGCACAAACTATCACTTATCACTAAGATTAATTCTTTAACTGTCTTATCACCTTACACTTATAAACTCATCTGATTCACCTTTTCACTCACTCACTCACTCACTCCCCTCTTTTCCCCTCCCCTTTTTTTTTTTTTTTCCCCTTTATCACTAATACACCACATAGTCTCACTAATCACCACTTATACACATGGATAAATACCTTCACAATCACTCGAAAAATTCCCCCCCAGCGATGGCAGGAAGACAGAGAGATAAAAAAAACAAAGCAATTTATGAAACTTCAATAGAAGTACAGACACCTTGTACAAATCCATTCCCAGGCGAGTCACTAGACATCCAAACCATTGTTAATAAGATCTCTGATGCCCTAGCTCCTAAATTTGAGGCTCTGAAAATAGAGATTAAGCAAGATATAGCATCTTTGACAAATGAGGTAAAATAATTCTCTCATAGACTCTCTGAAGCGGAGCAAAGGATCTCAGATTTAGAGGATACCAATATGACCTATAAAAATAACCTTGATATTTTAAATACAACAATTTCCAAAATGCAGAGTAAAATAGAAGATCTGGAGAACAGATCTCGAAGGAATAATTTGAGAATCATTGGAGTCCCCGAGGAAAAACAATATGAGAATCTAGATAAACTACTTACGGAGACATTACCTAGATTACTGCAAATTCCAGATTCCTTCCCTAAGATAGTAATTGAAAGGGTCCATAGGATAGGCGCACCTATACTAAATAAAGACAACTCGAGACCAAGGCCTATAATTGCTAAGGTTATGAACTTTCAGCATAAAGTCGCAATTCTCCAAGCATTCCGTAAGCATCAACCTATTTTACTAGGTGATGTAAAAATTCTTATTTTCCAGGACTACTCAGCAGAAGTAGCATCAAGAAGAAGGGAGATTGCTCCAATATGCTTGAGGTTCACAAACCAAGGCATACGCGCAACCTTACTCTATCCAGCAAAATTAAAAATACAGAGGGAGGGAAACACATTTTATTATGACTCGGCACAAGATGCAGTTAAATTTTTTGAGGAGATATTTCCCTCGGGTAAAGGCTAAAGCCAAGTACAGCAATATAGTTAGGTTGATATCATAAGCACTGTACAATGATCAGAATACCAGAAAATCAAGAGAAGAGGGGAAGTTGGGGTAAACTTCCCCCAGCAGCTTGCTTGGAATGGGATAATATTTTATGTTTAATCGTGATTTTGTGTTTTTCGGGGGGGGGGGGGGTTTGTTTTGTTTTGTTGTTTTGTTTTGTTGTTTTGTTTTGTTTTGCTTTGTTTTGTTTTTGTTTGTTTTTTCCCTTTCTCCCAATACTTCAATATTTTTTAAATTCATATGGCTATTGATAATAAATTTAAATTAATTTCCTGGAATATAGGAGGCCTTACCTCACCCATTAAACGAAAGGCAATATTAACTTTTCTGAGGAAGAATTATGCTGATTTGTCCTTCCTTCAAGAAACTCATTTAAAAGCTGAAGAGGTGCTTAAATTAAAAGCCTCTTGGGTTAAAGAGGTAATATGTTCTGCCTCCTCTAACAGAAAGAGCGGAGTGGCAATCCTCTTGGGGAAAAAACTCTGCTATGAGATCATACAGGTAGATACAGATCAAGAAGGAAGGTACAATATTGCAAAGATTAAAATTAATAAAATTCTCTTTACTCTGTGTAATGTTTATGCCCCAAACGTTTTCAACTCCTCCTTTTGGGACATTCTTCAAAACAGGCTCATGTTATGTGCAGCAGGCTACCTAGTTCTTGGTGGTGATTTTAATATGGCCCCAAAGCATCCTTTAGATAGACTCAGGCAAAACTCCCACATTATAAAAACTAAAAGAGATAATCTGGAAACAAAGCTATTCAATAAAATTTCACATAATTTAAAGATTACTGACATATGGAGACTGAAAAATCCTGAAGCCAGAGATTTTACTTGCCACTAAAGGGCCCATAAATCGCTATCACGGATAGATCTGTTTTTGCTTGATGATAGGCTTTCTAACTCTAACATAATTGCAGAAATCTTTCCAATAACTATTTCGGACCATGCGCCAATCTCTCTGCAGTTTCAGTTAAACCCCACATCTTTAAGAAATACGGGCTTTCGGTTTCCTCACTATTTAGCCACAGATAACAAGTTTAAAAATTGGCTCATAGCCAAATATCGTGAATTTTCATTATTTAATTGTGAATACATTACTAAACCGGCTATCTTTTGGGAGTCAGCTAAGGCAGTCCTGCGAGGCGAAATTCTAGCGTACACCATAGCAAGGACAAAAAAACTTAAGGTAAGAGAAAAAGAACTACTGAAATCAGTTACAAATACTTATAATCATTATATACTACTGAAATCATCTGAGAACTGGAGGAAGTATACAACTGCATTGCGTGAAAGAGATTCATTCCTTCTCTACCAATCATCCCAGAAAGAACTAAAGATGCAGGCAAAATTGTATCGCTTTGGGAGCAAAACTGGGAAGCTTCTTGCGAATCTGGTTAGTTGCGACAGGGCCTCTCCCTTAATAAGTTCAATTCGCCATGAAGGCAAAATTTATAAGACAGCCGAAGAAATCCTCGATATCTTTACTGAATATTTTAAATCCATATATGCACATAAGATTTCTGATTTTAAACAAAGGGAGGAATTCTGGGGGGAAACGCATTTTTCAAAGTTAACTTCTCAAATATTGGATCAGATCTGTGCCCCGATAACAGAGATTGAAGTATCCGCTTCAATAAAGAAGCTCACTCTTAATAAAACCCCGGGACCAGACGCCCTTCCAAATGAATTTTATAAGATTCTAGTGCCAGAAATAATACCCCACTTAACTTCACTTTTTAACGATCTCTACATCAAAGATAACACCCCCTCCCCTGATTTTGTGGCTTCATTCACTTCCCTTATTCTTAAACAGGGTAAAGATCCAGCTGAAAAAGAGTCTTATAGACCAATCGAGCTTCTCAACACGGATTACAAACTTTTGTCATCAATACTAGCATATAGGCTTCAATCTCATTTGCCTAGTATCATACACGAGGATCAAGCTGGTTTCCTGAAGAAACGCAACTCCTCAGCTAAAATAAGGGAAGTGTTTCTGGTAATAGACTATTTCAAATCAGGGGAGGGACAGCGAGAGGTGGCTAGAGAGGGTACCCCTGACCTGGCAATTTTATCAATAGATGCAGGCAAGGCATTTGACTCGGTTCATCATGATCATATAGCATTTACCTTACAACAATTTGGATTGTCAGGTCATTTTCTGACTTTTTTTAATAATCTATATAAGAATGCTTATACGAAAATAATAGTTAATGGCTCCCCCACTCAGGCCATAAAATTAGAAAAAGGTACGAGGCAGGGGTGCCCTCTCTCTCCGCTTCTCTTTGATCTAGCTATCGAACCTCTTGCCAATCAAATTCGTCAGCAAATTGAAGGGATTAAGATCAATAGAAAAGTCTTGCATACTGCACTCTATGCTGACGACGTATTAATATATATGTCAAATACACAAAGAAACATTCCAAAACTCCTCTCTATAATTGAAAAATTTGGATCTTTCTCAGGATACTCTGTCAATTCTTCAAAGTCAGAACTTCTTTGGATTAAACAAACCCAAAATTCACCTATATCTATCCCTTTTAAAATTGTTCAGGATTCTTTTAAATACTTAGTTATCTGGATATCGGCTAATCCGGACAATTGGTACTTATTGAATATACTTCCAGTGCTAGCTAGCGTTAAAGAAGCGCTAAAAAACTGGCAAAATCTCCCACTATCAATGTCGGGCCGTATAGCTTTGAACAAAATGTCTCTCCTCCCCAGAATTCTTTATGTCCTTCAGAATACTCCCTTGCTTCTTAAAACAAAAGATGTTACTTCATTTAATTCTGCCTTACGAGTATTTATCTGGCAGAAGAGAAGACCCAGAATCTCGTTAGCTAGATTAGCTGTACCGAGAGATCAGGGAGGACTTTCTCTACCGGATCTTCGTCTATATAATCAAGTATTTCTCGCACGAATCATGGTAGACTGGCTTTCTAATAGTAATTATATTACAAGCGGGGAACTAGAGAGTAACATGATACATCCCTACTCATTAGTAGCACTGACTCATTGCAATAGTAAAATAATCCCTATTGAAATAAAGAAGATGAGCTCCATCTATAATCCACTCTCCACTTGGAGAAAGATTGGCTCGGCTCTTCATATAAATACTGAAGTCTCAAGACATCTCCCAATATTGAATAATCTCCAGTTTGTAGCAGGCGTACAGTCAGCTGTATTCTCCAAATGGGCATCACTAGGCCTGGTAAGACTGGAGCAAGTATTAGATTTCGAGAGGAGATGCATTAAGTCTTTTGATTCTCTCAAACAGGAGTTCGCTATTCCTAATAATAATTTCTTTGCATATTTGCAGGTGAGACATTTTGCTCTCAAGCAGATCACGGACTACGGATGGGAATGGTCTCTGGGAGACTTAGAAAAGTGGCTGATATTATTTAAAAACGGGCTCACATCAATCTCCTACATCTATCAAATTTTGTCTGCTCTTAAAGGCCCTGATGTTTTGGAGAAACTCTACTATAGATGGTCCCTTCTGCTCCAACAGGACTCTTTGGACCCAGCTCTTCTCACCTTCTCGATTCAGGAAACTCTCCGGGTTACTCTCTCAGCTACGTGGAGGGAGTCACACTTAAGACTTCTCCACATGACTTACTTCACTCCTGAGAAAGGCTCTAAATGTAGGAATTTGGGGTTCAATAAATGCCCCAAATGCTCATATCCATCCGCTGGCCTGATGCACATGATTTGGGACTGCCCAAAAATCCACAACTTCTGGTTAAAAGTTCAATTTTGGCTTAATAACATAGTCAAGGTCCCTTCCTTCACATTTTCCCCCAGGAGGATAGTATTCTTTGCTGATGACCCCACGCCACCATACCATATTAGCAAAATTATAAGTATGGCTATCCTCACGGTTAGATATTTGATTTTAAAGAAATGGAAATTAAAAGCCATCCCGAGCTTAACTGAGGTCAAAAATTGTTTAAAAAAGCAATGTATCATTGAGCAATTGGATACTAACTTGCAAAAAGATCAAGATATAAAGAATTTCTTTTCCAAATGGTCACAATTTATTAAAGCACTTCCTTCTAGTGAGATTGAATACATAATTTATCCTTTTAAAGATAGTGAACTTGTTTTACTAGGAATATGGTAAATTCTAAGCATACCTTATCGCCGGGGTTTCCCCGGAAGCTGAAATTAGACTACCCTCCCCTCCCTTTCTCGTATAAATTGGGTTTTTTTTTTTTTTGTTGGTTTTTTTTTTTTTGTGTGTGTGTTTTGTTTTGTTTTTATGTTTCTTGTTTTTTGTCTTGTCGGTTTTTCTGTCTGTGTTAGCGTCTTATCTTCGTAGAATCAGTGACCCCTCTGTTTGTAGCTGTGATTTATTCTATCTGACTTTGAAAATCAATTTGATTCCAGCTGTTTGTTTAAAAAACAAGAAAAACCTTTTCTTTTGGTTTCCAGTAAAGGGTTAACAAGACGAGTTTAGGTTTCATTTTAGGGTACAATGCTATGCTTTGCCAGAACTAGAGATGGATCCATTCTGGCTCAAATATTCCTGTTCTGTTTTAGAGGAGAGGTTACTATGAATTATCTATATACTTACAACGAGACCTGGATCAAGGCTTTACATTTTGTTCTTTATTGTTTTCTCATTGGTCTGATTTTAAAAGCTTGATTGTAGCGTATCCCCTAATATGTAATTACTGCTCTAAACCTTATTCCTTTTCTTTCTGTACCCCCATATGGATTACCAATAAAAAATTAAAATGAAAAAAAAAAATGACATGCCCTATGTAAATCATAAAAGTTTTTTTGGACTTGACTGTCCCTTTAACTGTGTGTTTAACATAGCTTTGCCGCATTGCTAGTAATAAAATGGCATGCTCTAAGGAATTAGAGCATTTCATTGTATTACTTTAATGCCCCTTTAGCAAAACAGATGTGAGGTGTTGGGGGAAAAAAAAGAGATGTTTGCCATATGCTTATAATGCTAATTTATCAACATATTCACAGGAATGTCAGTTGTTTAAAAAATCTGTGTTTATTTGCCATGATATGTTTGCTAACTCTACATTTAAGCATCTGCTTTTGCACTGTACAAGGTGCAAAAAAAACAACAACACAATATTGTATCACATATGTATTCTCTTTCCATATTGGCCAAATAAAAGCTGAAGCCTTCAACATGATATGAAGTACTTTTGTTATTTATTGTAATCTCTATTTTACGTGCTTAATGCTAATAAGGACTTGTACTGTATTTTTTCCCTATAACATGCTCCCAATTATCCATTTCACCTTCCAGAGTCTATTAAATTGTGTATGAATAGCTCCTATACTTTAGCCTGATAAAACTGCTACCTGAACTGAAAAATGTCAATATTGTCTATATATATATGTAAAGTAAACAATGGGCAGCAGCATCAATCAACCTTCCAGTGGCGTGGGAGAGAAGCCCAGTCCAATTAAAATGGTGTTCCTGCTGCAGTTTTGAACACAATTATCTCTTCTGATCAGCCGTTTGCCAGAGTACATTATCCCTTTAAGTAACACAAACTAATCATCACAATTAAAGGGACAATCTAGTATAAATTAAACTTTCATTATTCAGATAGGACTTTTAATTTTAATCAACTTTCCAATTTACTTTTATCATCAAATTTGCTTTTTTCTCTTGGTATTCTTAGTTTACATATAGAAACAACGACTGTCATGAATTCATGAATAAGAGTCTGTTAGACTCGAAACGTCGCTTGTACTGTATTTTGGAATAAAGATTGAATTATAATTTGAAGTGCTGTGGACAGTCGTTGTTTCTACATGTGAAGTTGGGGAATAGGCAGATTCCCAGTTTACACGGGCACTCACTCCACTTAAAGGGACAGTATACTCAAAAATAGTTTTTCCCTTAATGTGTTTACAATTGCTTTTTTTACCAACTGCAGAGTAAAAAATGTATGAAAATTAGCTTTTTAAGGCTTATTTGTGTATATTAAAGCTCTGATTTTGTGTTTTGAAGCCACAACCTAATAAAATAGGTTGAGCTTGTAGGTATAATCCGATCTCATTACTGTATCACATTGTGCAAATATACCTGCTTCATTATCTTATATCTGTCCTTAAAACAATCACCAGTACTTTGAGAGAACAATGGAAAATCAACCCTTTTTTACCTTATCTCTGCTATATCGCACTGGGAGTGTTATTTCTTCTGCTGGCTGTGTTTACAAAGCTTATCTATAGCTGGTACGCGCGGCCACAAACTTTCAGAATAGGTGGGGATACCACATGTTAAATCAACAATTTCAAATGCCAATATAAGGGTAAATGAGCTACTTGTAAACAATTTAATACACTCCAGCAGGTAAAGTGGATCATTGGGAACAAATTAAAGGGGAGAAAATTTTTGAGTAAACTGTCCCTTTAAGTTGCTGTTTCCAGTGTGTATTGGGTATTCTTAGTTCAAACTAAACATAGGTAGGCTCATATGCCAATTTCTAAGCCTTTGAGGGCTGCCTCTTATCACATGCTTTTTAAATCTCTTTTCAACACAAAGAGACAGAAAGTACACGTGGGCCATATAGATAACACTGTGTTCAGGCATAGGGAGTTATTTAAGATTTAGCACAAAACAATACTAAATGCAAGACAATAGATAATAAACAGTCAGTCATGTGATCAGGGGGCTGGAAGAAGGTTCTTATATACAAGGTAATCACAGAGGTAAAAACTATATTAATATAACTGTGTTGGTTATGCAAAACTGGGGAATGGGTAATAAAGGGATTATCTATCTTTTAAAACAATAACAATTCTATGGTAGACTGTCCCTTTAAATCCTGCTTTAATGGTTCTGTAATGACAATGGGGCATATAGATATCAACCTATAAAACAGAATATACAGGGTATAACATGGTGCTACAGAGAGTAGAAGGAATACACTACAGCAAATAACAGCATGTGTCATCTATCAGAGAGCAAACAAAAGTGACAAAGATCTTCTAACATAATGTAAGCATAGGACAAACAGATTCAGCTTTATGTGTTTTATTTGCTTTTCACAGTAGCACCAGCAGCAATAGATAACTAAATTGTATAAACGAAACCACCTACTTTCTGAGAACTTACTAAACAAAGCAGCTACCAGTGCAGTGAACACAGACAGCCTGTCACTCCCAGCAGCCCAGCTACTCCTGTCTGTGTGATTTAGGAAAGCCTATGTTTTAACTGGGCTGCAGTTCGCTGACATCTGAGGAACTTCTGACCCTAAGTACAAAACCTGGCTTGGATTTGTAAAAATAATATTAAACACTAAGGGCCAGATTAAGAGTGGAGCATTAACTGCGCTAGAAGTAAGTGCTTTGACCGTGTCGGGTTGTGCTCGTATTACAAGTTGAAAGTAAACTGTTTTCTCACTCGCGCTAACCCGACTCGCGTAAAAAGCTGAACATAATATCGCGTCTATGATAACCTATTCCCCCATAGAAGTCAATGGAGCAAATAAAGTGGAAAAAAAAACACCCTAGTCGCGCCAACCCAATCATATATTCTCAAGTGTGCTAACCCGACATGAAAATATGAATATTTATTTCCTAAGACATGTAAGACATGGTATATTTACTCCTGGCGAGCAGGAGGAAGCAAACAGCACATCCCTTACCCATAACCCCCAGTCATTCTTTTTGCCTCTGTCAATGAAGGAGGTGAAGTTCGGTGTCTGAAGAATAATTTCCTTTTCTGGGTACTTTTCCCTTCAAGCAAGGATTTGGGTTTAGCTGTGTCCACGTCAATCACTAAGAGTATTGGTGCTTTTAAGCAGTTAGGAAGTGGTGAGGTGGTCCTTGATTGGTTTCCTAACACAATTGCTGCCCTAGTCATAAAAAGCAAGAGTTGGTTACTTTTTCTACAGGTCTTTGTGAGGAGTATGTGTCCTTTCACACCTTGTAAGCTGTCGTCCTGTCTGACAGCTGGATTGCAGATAAATGTTTTTGTCTTTTAGGTTTAGGAGACTTGCACTGAAGAAGATTTAGCTGCAAATATTATTTGGGACATGTTATATCCTTTATATAGGGTATGTATAGGCAGGGTGCAGGCACTTTTCAAATGTGACTTGGAGACTAAGGGGTTAATCTTTTTTTTTATTGAGATAAAGTATATCCCTTATTATTATTATGGTTTTATTTGTGGCTCATATATGTCATGTATTATTTTTATTTCAATAGGTATGTGGGATTGTTTGACAAGTGAAAGACCGCTCACTGTTAACGGCTGATATTGGTCTTTTAAATAAAACGGTCAGTTTTCAGAAACGTGCGTTTTTATTTTAGTTACGCAGTTTCTTGTCGGATGGTCATGTAACCCGCTCTTCCGCATTCAGATTTCTAAGCGGAGCTGCGTCTTCTATGTTCCTACATCTCCTGTGATCACTCGATCGGCAGGAGAGTCCTGTGACGTTTCCCACTACCAGCTTTGTTACCGGAGGTCAGGTAGGGCACCTCAGTGTGTCTGAGGGCCTGCTTTTTAATTTGTTAGGCTATCTTTTTATAGCGTTATACGTTCTGAGGGTAAAGAATCTCTTAAAGTGACAGTAGTTTTATTATTTTTTTCAATTATTTTGGGGATTTTTTTATTGAATAATATGGATATGGATCAAGACTCCCTTTCTTGTGATAAATGCTTATTATGTCTAGAGGCACAAATTGTTTTGCCTATGCAATTTTGTGCTGCATGCTTAGCTTGAACTCTTTAATGTAAAGATAAAGTGTTGCCCTCTGAGCCCAATGTCTTTCAGGATGATGCTGTTCAGGCAATGCCACAGCTTTATCCTAAAAAAATCCCAAGCCTCAATGGCGTCACATACAGTGCCCTGCAGTTCCTTTCAGCCTCCTGGAGGAGTTTTTTTGCCATCAGACTTTGCGACACAGATATCTTCTGCTGTATCTGCAGTATTATCTGCTTTTCCCATGTTGGGGAAGTGCAAGAGGAAATCTAAACATATTTCTGATGGTAAGGTGTCTGTCGCCTCTGCTGCTGCTGCGAAGGTTGACCTCCATCCTAAGTCTAATGAGGAGGATACCTCGGTAGCTTCTGAGGTTGAAATCTCAGATTTGGGCAGTATAATTCCTTTGACTGACTCTGAAGAGGTAAACTTCAGTTTTAAGCTTGAACACCTCCGTGTACTGTTAAAGGATTTACTGGCTACTTTGGACGACTCCGATTCTTCCGTCATTGTCAACCCTAAGAAATCTAGTAAACTTAACAAATATTATGATGTTCTTTCCCCTGTGGAAGTTTTTCCTGTTCCAGACCGTGTAACGGAGATCATTGCACAGAAGTGGGATAAACCAGGGATATCTTTCTCCCCGTCTTCTGTTTTTAAAAAGATGTTTCCTGTTGCTGACTCCATTCGAGACTCATGGCACACAGTGCCTAAGGTAGAAGGGGCTATTTCTACTTTGGCTAAGAGAACCACGATTCCTATTGAGGATACCTGTTCCTTTAAGAATCCCATGGACAAAAATCTGGAGGCTTATTTAAAGAAAATTCTCAACAGGGCCTACAATGGCAACCTGCAGTCTGTATTGCCATAGTGGCAAGTGCAGCATCTTATTAGTGCGATGCTTTGTCAGAGTTGCTTTTAGAGGAAACTAGGTTGCAGGAGATCCAAGATAGGATTAAGGCCCTCAAACTAGCCAATTCCTTTATTTCTGACTCGAACATGCAAGTCATTAGACTGGGAGCCAAGATGTCTGGCTTCACTGTTCTAGCTCGCACTGCTTTGTGGCTGAAATCTTGGTCAGCTGATGTTACCTCAAAGTCCAAGCTTTTGTTGCTACCTTACAAGGGTAAGACCCTGTTTGGTCCTGGTCTGGCAGAGATCATTTCTGAGATTTCAGGTGGAAAGGGGTCCTTTCTACCACAAGACAAGAAGAATAGCCCTAAGGGGTGTCAAAACTCTAATTTTCACTCCTTTCATAATTTCAAAGGTCAGGAGTCTTCCTCTTCCAAGCCGGAGCAGTCCAAGTCCTCTTGGAGATGCAATCAGTCTTGGAATAAGGGGAAACGATCAAAGAAGCCCTCATCTGAGACTAAGTCAGCATGAAGGGTTGGCCCCCGGTCCGACACTGGATCAAGTGGAGGGCAGACTTTTTTTTTTTTTCGACAAGCTTGGATACGTGATGTCCCAGACCCTTGGGCTGTGGACATAGTATCCCAGGGTTACAAAATATACTTCAGGACTTGTCCTCCCAGGGGCAGATTTCTCCTCTCAATATTATCTGCAGTCCAGGTAAAAAGAAAGTCATTCTTAAACTCCGTTCAGGACGTTTTCTCCCTGGGAGTGATTGTTCCAGTTCCATTAAAGGAACAGGGCCTTGGATTTTAGACTTTAGACCTGAAGTGTCTCAACAAATTTCTTAGGGTACCGTCCTTCAAAATGGAAACCATTTGTTCCATTCTCCCTTTGGTCAAAGATGGACAGTTCATGACAACCATAGACCTGATGGAGGCGTATCTTCATGTTCCCATCCACAGGGATCATCACAAATTCCTGAGATTTGCTTTCCTGGACATGCACTTTCAGTTTGTAGCTCTTCCGTTTGGCCTTGCCACAGCTCCCAGAATTTTTTCAAAAGTTCCTGGGGCTCTTTTGGCAATCAGGGAATCGCCGTGGCGCCTTATCTGAACGACATCTTAGTTTAGGCACCATCTTTTTAACTAGCAGAATCTCATACTGAGATCTTGTTGTCTTTTCTTCGTTCCTACGGATGGAAAATGAATCTGGAAAAGAGTTCCCTTGTTCCAGCTACAAGGGTGGTTTT
Organism: Bombina bombina; assembly: GCF_027579735.1. NCBI lineage: Eukaryota > Metazoa > Chordata > Amphibia > Anura > Bombinatoridae > Bombina > Bombina bombina. Next base: position 253,473,504 of record NC_069503.1, read on the forward strand.
CTTAGGGACCATCATAGATTCCCTATCTATGAAGATTTTTCTGATGGAGATCAGAAAAGCAAAGATTATCTCTTCTTGCCTCTCTCTTCAGTCTACTGTCTGGCCGTCAGTAGCTCAATGCATGGAGGTAATTGGTCTGATGGTCGCCTCCATGGACATTGTTCCCTTTACTCGATTCCATTTGAGAGCTCTACAACTCTGCATGCTCAGACAATGGAACGGAAACCATTCAGATCTGTCTCAGTGGATAGATCTGAACCAGTTGACAGTCAACACTCTTTCGTGGTGGATATCTCTGGATCATCTGTCTCAGGGAACATGTTGCCAGAGAACCCTCCTGGGTGATTGTGACCACGGACGCCAGCCTGCTAGGTTGGGGAGCAGTTTGGGAGTCGCTAAAGGCTCAGGGCCTATGGACTCGAGAAGAGTCTTCTCTTCCGATAAATATCTTGGAGTTGAGATTGATCTTCAATGCTCTAATGGACTAGCTTCAGTTGTCTTTAGCCCGGTTTATCAGATTCCAGTCGGACAACATCACCTCAGTGGCCTACATCAACCACCAGGGAGGAACTCTGAATTCCTTGGCCATGACGGAGGTGACTCGCATTCTGTTTCCTCTGTTTGCTCTCCTTCCATGAGTCATTGCTCGTATCAAATAGGAGAGAGCGTCTGTAATTCTAATAGCTCCTGCATGGCCTTGCAGGATCTGGTTTGCGGACCTAGTGAAGATGTCATCTCTTCCACTTTGGAGGTTACCTCTGAGTTCTGAGGAAAGACCTTCTAACTCAGTGTCCTTTCCTTCATCCAAATCTTGTTTCTCTGAAGCTGACTGCTTGGAGATTGAAACGCTTAGTTCTAGCTAAGCGTGGGTTTTCTGAGTCTGTCATTGATACTATGATTCAGGCTCGCAAGCCTGTTACTCGTAAGATTTACCATAAGGTATTGGTGTGAATCAAAGGGCTACTAGGGTCAGGATTCCTAGAACTTTATCTTTTCTTCAGGATGGTCTGGAGAAAGGATTGTCAGTCAGTTATCTGAAAGGTCAGATTTCTGCATTATCTATTCTTTTACATAAGCGTCTGGCAAATGTGCCAGATGTTCAATCTTTTTGTCAGGCCCTGGTTAGAATCAGGCCTGTGTGTAAATCTGTTGCTCCTCCTTGGAGCCTTAACCTAGTTCTTATAGTTTTGCAGCAGGCTCTGTTTGAGCTAATACATTACATAGATATTAAGCTGTTATCTTGGAAGGTTTTGTTTCTTGTTTCAGAACTCTCGGCTTTGCAGTGTGATTCGCCTTATTTTTCATGGGGATAAGGTGGTCCTTCGTACTAAATTGGGATTTCTCCCTAAGGTGGTTTCGGATAGAAATATTAATCAGGAAATTGTTGTTCCTTCTCTCTGTCCTAATCCTTCCTCTGGTAAGGAATGTCTGTTGCACAATTTGGATGTGGTTCACACTCTAAAATTTTACCTACAAGCTACTAAGGATTTTCGCCAGTCTTCTGCCATGTTTGTTTGTTTCTCTGGAAAGCGTAAGGATCAGAAGGCTACTTCTACTTCTCTTTCCCTCTGGTTGAGAAGTAGGGTTCGTTTTGCTTATGAGACCGCTGGACAGCAGTTTCCCCTCTTCTTGGGCTTTCAAAAATGAAGCTTCTGTGGAACAGATTTGTATGGCTGCAACTTGGTCCTCTCTGCATACTTTTTCCAAATTCTACAAATTTGATATTTTTGCCTCGGCTGAGGTTTCCTTTGGGAGAAAAGTTCTTCAAGCGGGGGTGTCTTCTGTTTAGGTCTGCCTGTCCTATTCTCCCTCCCTTTTTATTCCATGTTCTCTAGCTTGGGTATTGGTTCCCACAAGTAATTGGAATGATGTTGTGGACTCTCCATGTCTTAGGAAAGAAAACAAAATTTATGCTTACCTGATAAATTTCTTTCTTTCCTGACATGGAGAGTCCACGAACCCACCCTTTAGATAAAGACAGTAATTTTTTACTAAAGCTCAGGCACCTCTACACCTTTGTGTTATCTTCTTTTTCCATTTCCAGTCGGCTGAATGACTGGGGGTTATGAGTAAGGGAAGTGACACTTTACAGCTTTGCTGTGGTGCTCTTTGCCTCCTCCTGCTGGCCAGGAGTGAATATCCCACTAGTTATTGGAATGAAGTTGTGGACTCACCATGTCCGGAAAGAAAGAAACATTGGAATGTGAAATATTTCAAGTAAATCTAGTTAAAACCTTTATTAAATATAAATATTGCATAAATGTAAATACATATGTATGTATATATATATATATATATAAGTTGTATTTTTGAGGATTAATTTTATTATTGAACAACAACCATGTTCTCAATGAACCCAAAAAACTCATTAATATCAAAGCTGAATAGTTTTGGAAGTAGTTTTTAGTTTGTTTTTAGTTATAGCTATTTTAGGGGGATATCTGTGTGTGCAGGTGACTATTACTGTGCATAATTATTAGGCAACTTAACAAAAAACAAATATATACCCATTTCAATTATTTATTTTTACCAGTGAAACCAATATAACATCTCAACATTCACAAATATACATTTCTGACATTCAAAAACAAAACAAAAACAAATCAGTGACCAATATAGCCACCTTTCTTTGCAAGGACACTCAAAAGCCTGCCATCCATGGATTCTGTCACTGTTTTGATCTGTTCACCATCAACATTGCGTGCAGCAGCAACCACAGCCTCCCAGACACTGTTCAGAGAGGTGTACTGTTTTCCCTCCTTGTAAATCTCACATTTGATGATGGACCACAGGTTCTCAATGGGGTTCAGATCAGGTGAACAAGGAGGCCATGTCATTAGATTTTCTTCTTTTATACCCTTTCTTGCCAGCCACGCTGTGGAGTACTTGGACGCGTGTGATGGAGCATTGTCCTGCATGAAAATCATGTTTTTCTTGAAGGATGCAGACTTCTTCCTGTACCACTGCTTGAAGAAGGTGTCTTCCAGAAACTGGCAGTAGGACTGGGAGTTGAGCTTGACTCCATCCTCAACCCGAAAAGGCCCCACAAGCTCATCTTTGATGATACCAGCCCAAACCAGTACTCCACCTCCACCTTGCTGGCGTCTGAGTCGGACTGGAGCTCTCTGCCCTTTACCAATCCAGCCACGGGCCCATCCATCTGGCCCATCAAGACTCACTCTCATTTCATCAGTCCATAAAACCTTAGAAAAATCAGTCTTGAGATATTTCTTGGCCCAGTCTTGACGTTTCAGCTTGTGTGTCTTGTTCAGTGGTTGTCGTCTTTCAGCCTTTCTTACCTTGGCCATGTCTCTGAGTATTGCACACCTTGTGCTTTTGGGCACTCCAGTGATGTTGCAATATGAAATATGGCCAAACTGGTGGCAAGTGGCATCTTGGCAGCTGCACGCTTGACTTTTCTCAGTTCCTGGGCAGTTATTTTGCGCCTTGGTTTTTCCACACGCTTCTTGCGACCCTGTTGACTATTTTGAATGAAACGCTTGATTGTTCGATGATCACGCTTCAGAAGCTTTGCAATTTTAAGAGTGCTGCATCCCTCTGCAAGATATCTCACTATTTTTGACTTTTCTGAGCCTGTCAAGTCCTTCTTTTGACCCATTTTGCCAAAGGAAAGGAAGTTGCCTAATAATTATGCACACCTGATATAGGGTGTTGATGTCATTAGACCACACCCCTTCTCATTACAGAGATGCTCATCACCTAATATGCTTAATTGGTAGTAGGCTTTCGAGCCTATACAGCTTGGAGTAAGACAACATGCATAAAGAGGATGATGTGGTCAAAATACTCATTTGCCTAATAATTCTGCACTCCCTGTATATATATATATATATATATATATATATATATATATATATATATATATATATATATATATATATATATATACATAAACATACAAATACATCTTTAGACATGTATATTTATGTAACTCTATGTTAAAGCCCTTTGCCCGGCCTTTTTTCTAACACCTGAGACCTCATATCTTTGAGCCCATATTAATTTTTTGTGCAATATTGTTTTTAAATAACTTTTATTAGATGGTGTTATTATGAGTGTAACTGTACTTTGTAATGTATTTTTTATCTTTTTTGTGAGACTTTTTTGTTTTTCTCGAAACTCTTAACCAGAGTTCTGAGGTTGCGCTAACCTGACGGGCGTTAACTTCAATTGCACTCAAGCGATCGCATTTACTTTCAACTTGTAATACAGCCGAAAAACCTGACGCACGCAAACTGCCGCAATAAACCCTTTATCGCTCATGCGTAACTGTTAGCGCTCCACTCGTAATCTGGCCCAAAATATTTTAAGGGACATAAAGCTACAAAACAAGGCTTCAATGTGTTATATCACAAGGATAACAGGAGAACAAAGTAAATGTGAGAATATTCCATCACACTTAAAGGACCAGTCAACACATTAGATTTGCATAATCAACAAATGCAAGATAACAAGATAATGCAATAGCACTTAGTCTGAACTTCAAATGAGTAGTAGATTTTTTTATAACAAAGTTATGTATATTTCCACTCCCCTTGTACCATGTGATAGCAATCAGCCAATCACAAATGCATATACGTATAGTCTGTGAATTCTTGCACATGCTCAGTAGGATTTGGTGACTAAAAAAGTGTAAATATAAAAGCCTGTGCACATTTTTTTTAATGGAAGTGTATTGGAGAGTTGTTTAAAATTACATGCTGTATCTAAATCCTGAAAATGTAATTTAACCTGAGTGTCCCTTTAAAGGGGCATGACATTCAAAATACAATGCACATGCGTTAGCAAAGAAATGTCTAGCAAAAGTTATAATTGTATCATTGATAGCTTTTACTTTACACAGCACATATACACATAGGCCCATTGTACCTTTATTCAAACACAGTCTGCTCAGGGAGCTGATGCACTGCTCGTGATTAGTAAATTGTGCTAACATGAAAGATGCTTATTTTGTGTGCAGTGCTTGATTGTGTGAATGTGTATATGTAACAGAATATAATGTCTCTTTAAAGGGACATTAAACACTAAGGGTAGATTACAAGTGGAGCAGTATTTTGTGTTTTTGCTATAGGATTTTTATTTTTGCACTAGTCGGATTGCGCTCATATTACAAGTTAAAAAGTAAACTGAATGTAGTGAAATATTATAACATTGTGGCACCCATGACTAGAGGTGGAGAATAACCTCAATACTATGCTTATAAATTGTATTTAGTGTGTAATGTCCCTTTAATGCTATTGGAAATATTCCCCACTCTGCACTCAGGGATCCCTATTTTATTTAGCAGTTCTCAGGCTTTTCCTCTTATACAGACAATATATTTCCCTGGGGGTTGTCCTCTTTGCTAAGGATGAAGATGTTATACTGTAGAAGGTCTGATATTCACTGTGCAGTAAGCTGTATCTCTGAAGATTACTTTATCTACAAATATAATTAGCAAGAGTTAAACACACAGTTCTGTGCGACCAATAGACCAATAATAACATGCTCTACACATTACAGCTTTGTTTTTTTTTTTTTGGTTTTTTTTTTTCCAAAAGGTTTATTGATTTTATACATCAAATACAATTCTAAGCAATCAATCTTTCCAGATTTTTAACAAGGTCATAATATAACATTTTCGTAATCTATACTTTTTGTTTCAACTAATATTTAATAAAATATATATTTGCTCTACTTTGACCACAGAAAAATTAAATCTTATAGGGAGAATACCTGTCAATGAAAGACAACAATCACAGTAATGTTAAGAAGGTATACCATTTTCCCCTCTCTATTGTCAAGAAGAAAGAAAGAAAAAAAAGAAAAAAAATAACAAACCTCTTGTCCTTTCTCCTTTTCAACCACAGAAACAAACAAAAAAATCTATCTATCTATATTGATACCTTTCCCCCTAAGTTCTATATAAGAGACAATCAGTTTGAATTTATAACATCTTGAAACGCATAAAAATAACTAAATTCCCCCCCCAACAAAACAAAAGAAAACAAAATACAACAGCAATAGAAGAAAAAAAAAAAAAAAAAAAAGACTTCTCTCTCCTCCTTCCCCCCACTCTGTGATCTAATCTAGTCAGGCTCTTCAAAAAGCCATTCCCCTCTCAACCTACAATTTTCCATATAGACTGTATTTTTGAAATTCCTAATTATTTTCTTCTGCTCTTCAATCTCCCTAGTTTTAATCCAGTTCTCCCATTTATTAAAAAAACGTTGTAACTCTATAAGAAATTGGTGATGAATAATTTCCCCAAGGTTCCCAAAGGAGGGTGATTTAACCTGTTTCCATCCTTTTAATATAAGATTCCTTGCTAACAAGATTACCATCGTTATGAATTTCCGATTTTGCGACTGTTTTTTTTTATAGTGGAAAAAAAAAATCTGTTCTGGTTGTAAGAGCATTTGAGTTTGATAAACTTTGCTTAACCAATAATTTATCTTTCCCCAGAATCGTTGTATCTTAGGGCAAAGCCAAAAGCTATGAATCAAGTTTGTCTTTGGTTGTCTACATTTGGTACACAACGTTCCTTCCCCCATACCACCCCATTTGGCAATCTTCTCAGGTGTAATATACACCATCCACATTAACTTTACATGCTGTTCACGCATAGGGATAGCTAATGATGCTTCCTCCACTCTCTCCACACTTTTTAATATTACTTGTGTGGTTAGATTCGGAAAGTATAATTCCCTCCACTTTGCAGTTCCAGTTTCAATATATTGTTTATAATTTATATTGTTTATTAGATTATATAACAGAGATATTGAATATTTGCCACTTTAAATAAGATTAATTACCGGAACTAGTGGTAAGAGATCCCAGTTATTCCCTTGTATTTGTATTAATTTCAGGCAATAATGCCTGATTTGTAAAAACGAGAAAAAATGTTTCTCTGAGAGGAGATATTTATTTTTAATTATTTCGAAATCTTCAACCTGAATTATACCCTGATTATTTTTTGTTAATTGAATAACGTTAGATAATCCCTTTTCTTGCCAGACTGAGAATATTTTAGAGGAGAGGCCCTGTTTAAATTCTGAATTTCCTTTGATAGATAAATAACGTGTTGCATAAGGATATATGCCTAAATATTTACATGTTCTGTTTGACATATGGTGGGAGATTTTTAGCTTCTAGATGAAGAATATTTTTTAAATATAAAGGTTTAATCAAACCACTTTCTATCTCTGGTAAAGTAAAATGTTTACTCTCCAAGAGCCAGTCTAGAGCAATCTTTGTCACTGCCGCAAGATTATATATTATTAAATTAGGGAGACCCAGGCCCAGATGTTCTTTTTTAAGTACTAATTTTTGATAACTAAGTCTAGGCCTACTGTTCGTCCATATATATTCCTTGATTGCCTGATTAGATATCTTAATCTCTTGTTTCCTAATTAGAAGAGGAATGTTCTGAAAAAGATACAATAACCTTGGGAGTGCTATCATCTTAAAGGGACAGTTTACTCAAACAAATTCTCCCCTTTAATTTGTTCCCAATGATCCACTTAACCTGCTGGAGTGTATTAAATTGTTTACAAGTAGCTCCTTTACCCTTATATTGGCATTTGAAATTGTTAATTTAGCATGTGGTATCCCCACCTATTCTGAAAGTTTGTGAAGTTTGTGGCCGCGCGTACCAGCTATATATAAGCTTTGTAAACACAGCCAGCAGAAGAAATTACACTCCCAGTCGGATATAGCAGAGATAAGGTAATAAAATGTTGATTTTCCATTGTTCTCTCAAAGTATTGGTGATTGTTTTATGGACAGATATAAGATAAAGAAGCAGGTATATGTGCACAATGTGATACAGTAATGAGATCTGATTATACCTACAAGCTCAACCCATTTTATTAGGCTGTGGCTTCAAAACACAAAATCAGAGCTTTAATATACAGAAATAAACCTTAAAAAGCTAATTTTCATACATTTTTTACTCTGCAGTTAGTAAAAAAAGCAATTGTAAACACATTAAGGGAAAAACTATTTTACAGTATACTGTCCCTTTAAGTAAGTTTATTTTACCAGAGACAGAAAGTGGAAGAGAGGTCCATCTTTTGAGGGTTTCACAAAATTGTCTAATACCATTGCCAATATTCAGAGCATACCATTCTGTAGGATCGCTAGATATTTTAACCCCCAGATATGTCATATATTTAGTTACTTCTTTAAATATTTTTGTTTCTGATTTTTGTTTTTTTTGAAGCCATAATACTTCAGATTTAGACTGATTAATATGATACCCTGAAAAAGAGCCGTAGTTTTCTATAATCTGGCATATTTTGTTAAAGTTTTTATTTGAATTTCTAGAAAATACCAATAGATCGTCTGCATAGACCGCCAGTTGTACTCTCTTACCTCCCATCTCAATCCCTTGTATATTATTTCTCAAAGCAATCAATAAAGGTTCGAAAGCAATATTAAAAATCAAGGACGACAAAGGACATCCCTGCCTTGTCCCTCTTAAGAGGGGGAAGTAGGATGTTTTGTTACCATTAATAATTATCGCAGCCCGGGGGGGCGGAGCCATCAGCCGAGGCAGTCGGATGTTCAACCTTTGAGCTCCTAGGCCCTAACTAATTAAAATACTTCTTTACAGCAAAAGAATAACCTAATTTTACAAGCAGACTATTATTATTTGATTGTTCTCTGAAGGATTATCTGTCTGGGAAGAAATATGCTCCTAATTCGAGATTTAGTATCCCCTCCAGGTGGGACCTGCTGCACTGAGAGTGGCAAAATTTCTAGGCCTCCCTCCACCACTATCGGTTCACATCCTCACAGGACAACTACTGAAGATATTTCTAAAACGGAGGAGGCTTATGATCTACTGTATGCCCTGCTGCAAGACTTAGATCGCCGGATGGCAAACTCTTTTTTGGACTTGTCAAATGTGTTGAAGACAGCAATGAGAGGAACGCCTAACAACCCACAACCTAACGAGGAATCTGGAGACGCACGGATAGACTTATCCCTGGGTTGTCTGCCGGTGACGCTGCAGAGGCCCCCGCTGAGTGGCGATGCTTTTGGAGATCCGTCGCAGGGCCAGTATGACCTGGATCTTGCTAGCCACATAACACCCACAGTGATCCTCGCTACTATTTCGGAACGACCCCTACAGAGCTCAGAGCTGCGACAGTTGACTAGACCTAATTCTCTACTTAACATAATGAAGAAGCAACACTTGTTCTCTGAGGGAGGAGAGCTGTCTGGTTGCTGCAACGGCGGTTCAGAACTTACCTTGTTGCTGAATTTGCAGAATTGGATTTGGATGTCTGTCACGCTTCTGTTTCTGTGTCCTGATCGTGCAGCTATGGCGCAGGCTCGTAGATTTCTTCATTTGTATGAGCAGTCCCATTATTCCATGCTACTAAACATTGATCCTCACAGATTGGGCATCGGATAAATGTCTTAGGTTATCCTTCATAAGCAGACTCAGAGACTTTATGACCCTGCAGAGTTCCTTTTTCTTTGAATGTTTTGTAGGTGACTGAGGGACTCTTGGAGCTTTACGGAACTTTCTAGGTTTCACTGTTTACGTAAACCTTAGGTTTTTGAAGTATATACAGGGGGTACTTGTTACTGTTATGCTTTGTTTGCCTAATACGAGTTAGAAAACTTGAATTTAGATGCTTAACCCCTACAATTCCTGTTTGGTATTAGTGATTGCAGAACCGCCCACTGTAACACCACTTTATCTAGAACGGGATTCTGACTATTAATCATTTAAAAACAAATAGGCTGTCTAATTTTTTCCTTAGGTGCATTTAGATGTACTAGAGATAATTATACTATAATATTGGTCTTGAACACCTTGTTAAATATCTCCTTTCTGAAATGTACAGGTTCATAGGCATCACCCAGTTAAATTTCCATCTAAAGGTGCTATAGTGCACAAAGCATCCTATTACCTAGAATCTATTTTGCTTTGCACTCAAACTTACACTGCTAGCCATTATAGACGTGGTTTTTGTAACTATATTCATCATTGAGGTAAATCCTCAGAAATATTGCTCATTGATACAAAACCACTATGATGTGGGATTTGAAATATTTATAATTCCATTCTATATGGGACTTCAATGTCAACATATACAAATTCTTTAAAGAGTATTTCTTTCTGGATGTATACTATTATGTTATACCTCGATGTGTACTTTAGCTTGCCCTAGCAATATAGGTATTGACCCAAACATATTTGCCCTCAGACCTCGCTCAAATACTTGTAATAGTTCACAGTCATAAAAGACTCTTATTACTGCCTATACTATTCTGTGTTGGTACATGTTTGCGGATATTAATCCATATAGCTCCCTACAATATTAGTTACATATTATCTGTTATGGTTTATGTTATGCAAATTATATTTACTCTATATAGAGGTCGTTTTGATATGCTAGAATACCGCATCTTACAATCTGCTAGACATATATTTATATAGTTTAAGCTCAGAATTCTACTTTTTATATTACTTTGTTGATGGATGCTATTTTCCCTTTCAATATGATCTTAAGAATGACCTTATGCCTGAACACCATATTGAGTTCTCCATAACATAGCTGACCCTTAATAATATTTTTAGATTAACAGTTTACACATAACAAATAGAAAGGTTGTCCGCCTATACCTACTAATGTTAATTTATCCTTGAAATACGGAGGATGTACTACTTAGTTAATGCTTACTACAACTGTGGAGTATTATATAGTGTAGGATCAAAATGAGCAAGCTTACGATACATGTGTCTTGAGTACTCATGTTCACTGTTCACTAAAATGATCCCCTCCTACCTATATAAGAGCTGCTATCAGACAGATCATAGTAATATGTTTTAAATAGTTCAGTATTAACTATAATTAAGGTACTTGATGTTCCCTGCTCCCATAGCGGTTTTTGGGGTCATGCTTAGCCTCTGAGAATTGTATAATTCTTTTCTGGATGAGGGTTTATTGGCGGTATCAATTTTATTAAGTAGTATTTAAATGTTAGTTAACTGGAGGATAGAGCCTTATATTCTTATTTAAAAAGCTCTTCACTGTTTACGTTGAGTTTGGATATAGGTACTGTTATGGGCTGAGAGCCAGTGTAATCTACTTTATTAAGAGCTTTATTTATATCTAGAGGCGCTATTTAATTATTAACTGTCTGTATATAAGGATGTATTTACAAGTTCACTAAGGTTTTCCACATTTGTACCCCACAGGTTTATCTTGCCTTCCCATTCAAATTTACTTTAGTGAGGATTATTCTGTAATGAGAATATGAGTTTCATTTTTTTTTCTCTTTCTCTCTTCTTATCCTCTGCTTAATACTAGATAAAATAGGATAGTGCCATTGTATATGTGTACAGTCAAAAACCATATTTACTGAGGTCAAAGTTTAAGCTCCATAACACGCCCATCTAGAGAGAAACAGGCTCCATAATTTGTCTAATATTACAATTGAACCAACACTAAGCTGTAGCTAAATACCAAATGTATATTGCTTAGTCTTGGTTGGTCAGCTGTAACTAAGTTGTTAATAATACTGATATTTGCCCTGGACTTCTCCTCTCATGTTAGCATATAACCCCCTTAAGAAGCATTAACTTACATATCTAGCCTAAATCCCCCCATGGAATACTATCACTTAAGTACCTATAACTCTCAATCATTCCAATGTCATTTGGCGCTGACTGATATTTTGTCCTATAACTGCCCCTTTGATAATAAGATTTGATGTTCAACAATTTTTCATGAGAAGCTCTTTAATATGGCTCGCCCCCCCCCCCCCCACTTTTCCCCCCATTTAACGAGCGGCGCTTGCCCGCTGAACTCCCCCCCATAATATTTTTACTACAGGGAGTGCAGAATTATTAGGCAAATGAGTATTTTGACCACATCATCCTCTTTATGCATGTTGTCTTACTCCAAGCTGTATAGGCTCGAAAGCCTACTACCAATTAAGCATATTAGGTGATGTGCATCTCTGTAATGAGAAGGGGTGTGGTCTAATGACATCAACACCCTATATCAGGTGTGCATAATTATTAGGCAACTTCCTTTCCTTTGGCAAAATGGGTCAAAAGAAGGACTTGACAGGCTCAGAAAAGTAAAAAATAGTGAGATATCGTGCAGAGGGATGCAGCACTCTTAAAATTGCAAAGCTTCTGAAGCGTGATCATCGAACAATCAAGCGTTTCATTCAAAATAGTCAACAGGGTCACAAGAAGCGTGTGGAAAAACCAATGCGCAAAATAACTGCCCATGAACTGAGAAAAGTCAAGCGTGCAGCTGCCAAGATGCCACTTGCCACCAGTTTGGCCATATTTCAGAGCTGCTACATCACTGGAGTGCCCAAAAGCACAAGGTGTGCAATACTCAGAGACATGGCCAAGGTAAGAAAGGCTGAAAGACGACCACCACTGAACAAGACACACAAGCTGAAATGTCAAGACTGGGCCAAGAAATATCTCAAGACTGATTTTTCTAAGGTTTTATGGACTGATGAAATGATAGTGAGTCTTGATGGGCCAGATGGATGGGCCCGTGGCTGGATTGGTAAAGGGCAGAGAGCTCCAGTCCGACTCAGACGCCAGCAAGGTGGAGGTGGAGTACTGGTTTGGGCTGGTATCATCAAAGATGAGCTTGTGGGGCCTTTTCGGGTTGAGGATGGAGTCAAGCTCAACTCCCAGTCCTACTGCCAGTTTCTGGAAGACACCTTCTTCAAGCAGTGGTACAGGAAGAAGTCTGCATCCTTCAAGAAAAACATGATTTTCATGCAGGACAATGCTCCATCACACGCGTCCAAGTACTCCACAGCGTGGCTGGCAAGAAAGGGTATAAAAGAAGAATATCTAATGACATGGCCTCCTTGTTCACCTGATCTGAACCCCATTGAGAACCTGTGGTCCATCATCAAATGTGAGATTTACAAGGAGGGAAAACAGTACACCTCTCTGAACAGTGTCTGGGAGGCTGTGGTTGCTGCTGCACGCAATGTTGATGGTGAACAGATCAAAACACTGACAGAATCCATGGATGGCAGGCTTTTGAGTGTCCTTGCAAAGAAAGGTGGCTATATTGGTCACTGATTTGTTTTTGTTTTGTTTTTGAATGTCAGAAATGTATATTTGTGAATGTTGAGATGTTATATTGGTTTCACTGGTAAAAATAAATAATTGAAATGGGTATAAATTTGTTTTTTGTTAAGTTGCCTAATAATTATGCACAGTAATAGTCACCTGCACACACAGATATCCCCCTAAAATAGCTATAACTAAAAACAAACTAAAAACTACTTCCAAAACTATTCAGCTTTGATATTAATGAGTTTTTTGGGTTCATTGAGAACATGGTTGTTGTTCAATAATAAAATGAATCCTCAAAAATACAACTTGCCTAATAATTCTGCACTCCCTGTATATGCTATCCTTAGGCCCAATAGAGGCCGCAGATCTGACTACCATCTGTTATCTTATTCCCACGTAGCTAATGGGCCCACAAGAGGCCCTCTAACTAGTCAGCCAGTTTTGCTATTATATCTACAAAACCAGAGGTTTGAGAAGCTTATTTGCTGTCAGGCATTGTCGCTTATTTTTTGTTGTTTTTGTCTACCATTGCCTTTCTATATACGACAATGTTTATTGACAAATGATTTACGTGCATTTACTGTTGCAAACTTATCATTGTATGTTGTTTTTCTTAACGAATAACCTCAATAAAAAAATATTTAAAATTGAAATAATTATCGCAGCCTTAGACTCACTATAAGGTTTCTTGATTAAGTTAAGACTATTACCTGTATATCCAAATTTTATAAGAGAAGTAACAAGGTGGTCCCATGTGACAGAATCAAAAGCTTTACTTGCATCCAGTGATACTATTGAAATATCCTCTTTATTAGCTTTTTAATTATATTTGTCATTATACCATTGGTCTGAGATTGTTAAAAAGACTTTCCTTAAGTTAACATTAGAAGACCTTCCTTTCATGAAACCTGTTTGATCAGGGTGTATTATTGTGTCCAGTGAAACCTGTATCCTTTTAGCTAATATACTAGTCATTATTTTGTAATCAATGTTGAGTAGTGAGATGGGTCTATAAGAGTCTATTAGTTGTGGATCTTTTCCCGGTTTAGGTATGACTATTATTGTAGATTCGTTAAAGTGGTTCCAATTGTCCACTCCAGAGTCCATTCAGCAGAGCATTTAATGTAGGGGTTATTTTCTCTATAAGAATTTTGTAAAATTCGGATAGGAGACCGTCCGGAACTGCCGCTTTATTATTTGCCATTGTTTTGATTATTTGTCTTATTTCATTATCTGTAATAGGTTCATTAATTTTAGTTAGACAATTACTTTCTAGATTTGGAACTGTCAAGGATTCCCAAAATGTCTCCTTTATAGTAAAATTAATATGCTGTGCTGAATAGAGCTCCGTAAAGTATTCAAGGAAGGCCTTTTGTATGTCCTCTGTCTGAGTCCATATGTGATCTTTATTTTTTTTATTTTTTTATAAAACTTTTAGTTTTATGATTTTTATCAATTCGTGCTAGAAAGCTGCCCACCTTGTTACCATACCTATAAAACTGTGCGCAGGATTTTATATTTTCTCTGATTTCATTTTGCATAAGGTAATTGTCTCTATCTTTTTTAGCCTGAATATATTGTTGCCAATTATCTGCAGTTTTTGCCTGAATATATCTAGAATATTTGTTAATCAAACAATTAGTTATCTGCTGTCTATATGCATACATTTTTTTATTTTGTTTTATTTGGTATGCCAGAATTTCGCCTCTTAATACGGCTTTCGCGGCGTTCCAATATATATGAGTTTTATCAAAAGAACTGTTGTTAAACTGTTTATATTCAGCCCATTTAGATTTTAAAAAATTTATAAACTTACTATTTTTAGCTAAATATTTCGGAAAGAAGAACTGGTTGGATTTTCGACTCTTTTGTTTAGGATCTAATGTGATTGAGATAGGGGCATGGTCTGATATAGTTATTATGTCAATAAGTGTTTCATGGATACAATCTGTTAACTTCTCTGAAGTAAGGAAATAATCTATTCTAGATAAAAGTTTTTTTTTATTTCGAGAGACATGTATACTCTCTTTCATCAGGATGTCTGATTCTATATATATCAATTAATTTTAAATCTTGCTGAAACCTCTTTATAAGAAGGGACTCTCTTTTTCTTCTCGCTATTGTAGATTTATCTAGTAATTTTTGCCTTGTTACTTG
This sequence comes from Bombina bombina, assembly GCF_027579735.1. Classification (NCBI taxonomy): domain Eukaryota; kingdom Metazoa; phylum Chordata; class Amphibia; order Anura; family Bombinatoridae; genus Bombina; species Bombina bombina. Next base: position 253,488,748 of record NC_069503.1, read on the forward strand.
CTCTACGTTGCCTCTACTTCTATCTACTATAGTATTGGGAGCAATATTAAAATCTCCTCCAATAATTATAGTACTTGTGGAGTGTATTAGCAGTTTATCCCATAAACTTTGCCAGAAGTCTACATCCTCCTCATTTGGGCCATATACATTGCATATAACAATCTTCCTATCCGCAATTTCAACTTCTAATATGATATATCTTCCTTCCTCGTCTCTCTAATTTATCAATTTTGTAGTCTATTGTTTTACTAAACAGAATGGCCACTCCTTTTTTCCTTTGATGCCCTGCGGTGTATATAACCTCTTTGACCCATCCCCCTTTTAATGTGATGGCCTCTTCCCCTTTTAGGTGTGTTTCCTGCAAGAGCAGTATCTGAGCACCTAATTTTTTTGTGTATCTCAAAATGGATTTACGTTTCATGGGTGATGTAATTCCCCCTATGTTCCACGAAACTACTTTAAGACTCATTTTCTCTAATCTGTGGGTTTATCTATTTCTAATGTGATTCATCCATAGCTATAAAGTGTTTGCGGGATAAGGCACCAATAATAACAAACAAAGGAGAAAAAGTAGAGAGAAGGGGGGGATAGGAGGAGAGAGAGAAGAAAAAAAAAACACATTACAGCTTTGTTATTGCTCCTTATGTATTTCTAAACCTCCTGTATGCTCATATAACTACCAACACGGATACCAACATACAGTATATGAGGCCCATTTATCAAGCCTACGTATGGAGATTGTGGGCCCGTGTTTCTGGCGAGTCTTCAGACTCGCCAGAAACAGCAGTTATGAAGCAGCGGTCTAAAGACCACTGCTCCATAACCCTGTCCGCCTGCTAAGAGAATCGCCACAATTCAGCCTGATCGAGTACGTTCGGGTTGATTGTCACTCCCTGCTGGCGGCCCATTGGCTGCAAATCTGCAGGGGGTGGCGTTGCACCAGCAGCTCTTGTGAGCTGCTGGTTCAATGCTGAATACGGAGAGCGTATTGCTCTTCGCATTCAGCGAGGTCTTGCGGACCTGATCCGCACTGTCGGATCAGGTCCGCAAGACCTTTGATAAATAGGCCTCTCTGTCAGAAGAATTTAGGGTTAAACCTTTCCGTATTTACATATTAACTTTAATAAATCGCCTAGTGGCCTAGAATACATACTGCATTACATAGTGATTGTTCAACTAGAGTGCTGACCGGACTGTATAAGAATTGATGACTGATGTGCAAACTATATGGTATTAAGGTCTTCAGCGTTTTGTTTAGCCTTGTTTATCTTGGAATTGTTATACATTTAAAGGGATAGTCAGGTCAAAATTTAAATGCACACGGATGAATTGCATCTTTGAATAGAAACATATTTGCAATATACCTGTATTGGCAAAAATGCCTGTAATAAAAGTTATCACTGTTTTAGTGTTAACATTTTTCTCTGCACATGCATGTGAAGCATATAAAGATATTCTCAGTGCACCTACATTTTAAATACTGCAGCTGCTCAGAGTGCAAGAGGAGCCTGTATGATGTCAGCAACTAACAAACTGAGTCAAATATTGGTGCACGGTGCATACTTAAATACACTTTAGAAACAGCTATAGCTTTTAATAGAAGCATTTTTGCTAATACATGTATTGTATATTACAAAAATATTCTATTCAAAACTTAAATGCATCCATGAACATTCTAATTTTGGCTGAAATAAAACTTTAAAATACTAATATAGAGAAAAGTGGTGATACCGGTATAAGGTATAACCAGAAAGACCAGGGAGAACAAGCAATCACCTTAAATAATGAAAGCAAATAAATGCATAAATCAAGCTTTAATCAAAAAATATATATACCAAATTTTACAAATAAACACAAAGATACACATAGACTAGACAAACAAACAAACACGTGGGCCCCTCATTCAGCTCAAAGAAACTAAACCTAAGCCGGCAATATAGTCCCAATATTAGTTAGTGAATATCATATTGTAGCATGCATGACTATAAACAGCAACTGTTATAAATCCACATGTAGAGAGAGATGAAAAACATGAAAAAAAACTCCAAATGATGATGAATAATGATGATGAGTAAAGCACAATCGTGAAGGGTTAAAGCAATGCGGTAATGATATGTGCAAAATAGTCATTTGAAAATGAGACACCGTTTGCAAAGGTTAGCTAAGAGCATAAACACGTGTGCAGCATCCCTACTAGATATCCATAACGCTGTGGCCAGGTGTGGGGTATCCACAAGATGCATCTCGCTTGTGGGATCCCCCACGTTGAGTGTTCAGCTTCCCCTACCATCAGAAGACCGAATCGCTTCAGTATCTGCCAGAGTGTGGAGGTGTAGTGAGTAGCGATAGGTTGATTCATCTGTGAGTTTTTTATTTGGAGTACTTGACGTATGGTATGAACTTGCCCACTTATTACTGGATGGTTGAATATCAATCTACCCTCTTACTTGTTCCCTACCTCTCATGTGGATACCCCACATCTGGCCACAGCGTTATGGATGTCTAGTAGGGATGCTGCACACGTGTTTATGCTCTTAGCTAACCTTTGCAAACAGTGTCTCATTTTCAAATGACTGCATTGCACACTTTATTGCCGTATTGCTTTAAACCTTGTTGCAACTGTGTTTCATTCATCATCATCACTCATCATCACTTGTTTTGTTTTCACCAATGACTCATTTGTTCTCTCTTTTTGAAATAAAACTTTACTCCTTGTATTTTGAATTGTTGACAGTGGTGTGTGTGAATGTGTGCACGCGTATCTGTGTGCACGAGTGTGTGTGTATTTTGTATTCATCAACTCTGGTCACTCAGCTGTGTTGCTCCTTTGATGCATTTTGAGATGTTATGCTATTTCTTACAAACATGTTGTAAAATAAGTTGTCTGTAGGCTGTTATGGCAGCTCAGGGAATGATGACAAGGGGAAGTATTCTGTTTTATTTTTAGGTTAGTATTCAGTAGTGCCTTTCTTGGAATTTGTATGGCTCATGTTATTTCTCCGAATGACAGAAAGCCCTTGATCTATGAACATTTTGATCAGTGTTTTGAAATGTTTGTGTCTTTTTGTATTTATTGGAACAGATGATATGACATATGTGAGTCCTATTGAATATTACTTGTGCCTGTATGGTTAGAGGAAGCCTGTGCCTGAAGGTTGTTACCGTCAAATGCTAGATTTAGTCTAGCAGCTTCTGATGATAATAGTTGTAACACTTTCCAAAGTGAGCGCACCACAATAAAAATAATAGTTGTAAAGATGTAACAAATGGTTGTTTGATTGCCAGTTATATTTAAAAACCAGGACATTTTTGCCCTACTCTCAACCTTACCAGGAGAATTAGGTGGAAATGCATCAATGCCATTGATGAAATGACACATGACATAATCAATAACATTATGGTGTTCCTAGTTCTTGCAGTGCTGTTGAGGATGGTAAGTTTGGATGCTGGTTTCTAAACATTTGAGTAAGAATTTGTATTGCAAAAATGTTGTTTATTTTTTTTATTCCTAACATATTTTTTTCATAAAATGTATTATAAAACCACATAATAATTATGCCATACCATTAATTAACTAACTGTGGATACCATAACTAAAATAATTCAATACTAGGAAATCATATTTATATTTTAAAACCATGATGATTTATCATTTTAAAAAAATGCATTGCATATGTCAACAGCACATGCTTTCCTGAGAAAAATAAAGCCACAACTGTATATACTGTACTTCAAAGGAACACCATAACCATTATATATTTTAAAGTACTGTGCTTGGATGTAAAAATAGATATTTCTATACTTTGAATTAATATATCTTGATTTTAAGTCGGGCTTTTAGAACCTTGTTAAACTTCTGGGCAATATGTTCAGCTGTTTGGGCTGTTGACAACTAAATTCTCTCATATCACTAAACATATTAAAACATGCAATTTGACATATTTTAGTGGAAATTCAAGTTGACCAAAGTATTCTAGAGCTAAAGGCATTTGAGAAATCAGGCTTATTATAGGATGTGTGAATCACTATAAAGCTGGAATTAAAAGGTTATTTTTTCTGCTTAATTTCTTAGATAGCAAAATAGCCTAGTTTATGACTTGCCCAATACAAATATTACTAGTCACGAACAAGAGTCTTGTCGTTTATTTTCCAAAACAGCTATCTATTTCATCAAGTTTGTATTTTGATAACTTTTAAAGTTTAATATTGCTATAAAACAAATTATTTAATTGTGTAGCTTATTTTCAAAATACAATAATAAACATTTAAAGCAATAGAAAAGAATCGTGTTTACTGAACATATTAAGAAGAAAAAAGAAAAAAATATAGAAAATATTCTGTTACATGGTATGTTATACTGCAACAGGGTCACCTGCTAGGACATAACTGTAGTATTATTATTATCAACAACATTATTATTATTATTATTATTATTATTATTATTATTGTGTTTCTGGTAGTTTCTAGCACAGCTGAAACTTATGGACTACAGTCTCTTGGTGGGAATCCATGACGTGGAAAGGGCTGAGCAGGAAGAAGTTGAGAGTGAAGATAATGAAGGAGAGGATGAAGTTGAGAGTGATGGAACCCACCCAGTTGGCACTCCCCCCGATAGCCCAGGGAATACGCTGAACAGTGTGCGGCTGCTGGCTCCTGGAGAGTTTGATCCAACTATTGATGTATACGGAATTAAAAGCCATGACAGTACGTAATACCCAAAGAAGAACTTTCAGTTTTAGAAAGTGTTACTTGAGCAGCTAATGGGATATGAACACAATAAATGAAAGTATAGCTGTCATGCAACCGAATAAATTAAAAGTATTTAGTGTGAAACCGGACAAAAACATTTGTTAGAATGTATATGAAAAACATCAGATAAACTTGTTCATTTTTTGTACAACAGGGAAATAAAAGCTGTTTAATGTATATCAAAACTATAAACATATAAATGATTGGGCACAACTAATACTACAGTATGCATGGTCATTGGCCAGTAAACACAACTCTAAGAGCTGTACAAAAACATACCTATACAAACATGAAAACAACTCAGGCTTAGTTTCCATTGCTGTTGTAAACTATGTAAACTGCTGGTAACGTAAAACATCTCCATAGACTTTAATGGAGACACTTGTTACCACTAGTTGACACAGTTTACAACAGCAATAGAAAATAGGCCTACATTTATATAGATTAAGATCATATGTTTTTGTAATAAATGATACAGTTTTATCTTTTAGAAGAAATAATAATAGTAGATGCTGTGATTTACCCTGTCTATAAACTGGTTTATAATACCATTTGCTTACTGTTTACTTTTTGTGTTGCATCAGATCTGACATAACTGTCAGTTTAGGTGGAAATGTTTCTAACCAATAAGTAATAAAGAATAAGTACTGGGTCTAGACCACTGGTTTTCAAACTTTTCTTCAGACCCCCCCCTAACAGGCCAGATTTTCAGGATTACCTTGGGTGAAAGCAGGTAAAATAACCATGTTCAAATATACTGAAAATTTTGGCCTGTTAGTGAGGCCTGAGGATAGGTTCGAAAACCAGTGGTCTAGACTGTCCCCTTAAACAATATTCTGTCGAACAGTTTCTTAGCTTGTATCATGATTGTGAAAATGCAGAAAATGTTAAGCTTGCATAAAAATGTATTGCATGTTATGCTTTCTAAAATTGTTGACTGTTCTGAATAGAAATACATTTTGTTGTGTGTGATCAAACTTGCAGGGCATTAGAGCTGTGGGAACAAGGGACCCGCTAATTTTAAAGCATGAGTTATATCAATTTAAGTGGTGACAACTTTACCATTCTCATGTGTGTAGATAGATTAATAAAACATAGGATTCAGACGCACTCTCATTGACAATCGCACTCATTGGATTCAAAGCACATTTGTTAAATCCAGTGAGTGCCGCTGTCTTCTTTAAATTTATATGTGTGTGTATATATATATATATATATTTCAGGCTTTGTTTTTGGTTAATGAAACAAGGATTGTAATTGGCTACAGTCTGCATCTTTCAGCTATTGAAGGGAACTGGATTTAGTAAAAAGTGTTTGTGCACATACAAACATGTATGCACTTTTTTCTTAAATATACCTGGGTTCAAAAATAGCCAAATTATATGTATAAGCAATATTTAGTTCATTTGCTTTACTCTGATGAATACACATCAAGCTTCTAATTTATTTTAATCTCTTGGTTTTCTTTTTTTTAGATGCACCTAGGAAAGAAGTTTACTTCATGGCCATTATTGACATTTTAACACATTATGATGCAAAAAAGAAAGCAGCTCATGCCGCAAAAACAGTTAAACATGGTGTAAGTTTATACATTTCTCTTTATTTTATTTGAGACAATTACAGACCAAGGGGTTGATCACGGTGCATTGTTTGATAATTATTGGCATGTTAACAGCTGATGATGAACCATTTCTGACAATCAGCCGCTGTCATTGTTTATCTGCAGCACCTTTTTCATTAGCTGTTAGGTGACAAATGGTGTTAGAAAGGTCCGAATTAAAATGTGCATGGGTGTATTTCAGTTTGAAATATAAGCAGTTTTGCAATATACTTCCATTAGCCAAAATGCTTCTAATAAAAGTTATTTTTGTTTTTTTACGGCATACGCACATATTCTGTGAAGGCCACTGCACCAGTATTCCAACACCATGTATGCTCAGAGAGGTGGCAGTGGTGTTTATTGCTTCTGAAGATGTAATATCTGTCATACATACTACTGTTGACCCTCTAGATAGGTGTGGTGTTTATTGTTTCTGAAGATGTAATATCTGTCAGGCATACTACTGCTGACCCTCTAAATAGGTGTGGTGTTTATTGTTTCTGAAGATATCTGTCATACATACTACTGCTGACCCTCTAAATAGGTGTGGTGTTTATTGTTTCTGAAGATGTAATATCTGTCATATATACTACTGCTGACCCTCTAAATAGGTGTGGTGTTTATTGTTTCTGAAGATATCTGTCATACATACTACTGCTGACCCTCTAAATAGGTATGGTGTTTATTGCTTCTGAAGATGTAGGCCGCGATCCGATAAAAATCGTCGCCCGCAAAATCCGGCGACGCCAAATTTTGCGCTGGTTTGGTATCCTATATACGGCGTAACCTAGAAGTTACGCTCGTATATTTCTGCCTTCGGCTGTAGTTTTTTGGCCCATAGACGGGTATACCAAACCAGCGCAGTTTGGTATGCAATATACAGCGTAAGGACTTACGTGGCGAAAATGGAGAAATCTTACTCCATTTTCACCTCACCACAAAATGCAGGCGTAGTAAGCCTTACGCTGAGTATTGGAGCCCTGTAGCTCCCTAAACTACCTGCAAAATAAAACTTAACACCTAACGCATGCGCTACCTGTCAACCACGATCCCCCACCGCAATCCCTAATAAAGTGTTTAACCCCTAAACCGCCGCTCCTGGACCCCTCCGCCACCTACATTAAATGTCTAACCCCCTAATGTGATCCCCCTACACCGCCGCCACCTACATTAAAATTATTAACCCCTAATGTAATCCCCCTACACCGCCGCCATCTATATTAAAATTATTACCCCCTAATGTGAGCCCCCTACTTTAACTATATTATCCCCTAATCTAATCCCCCTACACCGCCGCCACCTATATTAAAATGATTAACCCCTAATCTAATCCCCCTACACTGCCGCCACCTATATTAAATGTATTAACCCCTAATCTAATCCCCCTACACCGCCGCCACCTATATTAAATGTATTAACCCCTAATCTAATCCCCCTACACCGCCGCCACCTATAATAAATGTATTACCCCCTAAAATACTAAAATGTCCCTACCCTAAACTAAATTACAAATAGCCCTGAAAAGGGCCTTTTGCGTGGCATTGCCCCAAAGTAACCAGCTCTATTACCAGCCCTTAAAAGGGCCTTTTGCGGGGCATTGCCCCAAAGTAACCAGCTCTATTACCAGCCCTTAAAAGGGCCTTTTACTGGGCATTGCCCCAAAGTAACCAGCTCTATTACCAGCCCTTAATAGGGCCTTTTGCGGGGCATTGTCATAAAGTAATCAGCTCTTTTACCTGTAATCTAATCCCCTACACCGCCGCCACCTATAATAAATGTATTACCCCCTAATCTAATCCCCCTACACCGCCGCCACCTATATTAAATATATTAACCCCTAATCTGACCCCCCTACAACGCCGCCACCTATATTAACTATATTAACCTTAATTATATTAGGGTTAATATAGTTATTATATTATATATATTATTAATATAGTTAATAATTAATATAGTTATTATATTATATATATTAACTATATTAACCCTATCTAACCCTAACACCCCTAACTTAATTATTATTGCAATAAATCTAAATAATATTAATCTTATTAACTAAAATATAATTTATTGATAGTGTAGGTGTATTTGTAACTTAGGTTAGGATTTATTTTACAGGTAACTTGGTATTTATTTTAACTAGGTACAATAGCTATTAAATAGTTAATAGCTATTTAATAGCTACCTAGTTAAAATAATTACCAATTTACCTGTAAAATAAATCCTAACCTAAGTTACAAATACACCTACACTATCAATAAATTAATTAAATAAACTATAATTATCTAAACTAAAATATAATTAAATACACTAAACTAAATTACAAAAAAAACAAACACTAAATTACAAAAAATAAAAAAAATTGCAATTGTACAGATACAGGGCATTTATGAATCACATATTAGAGTGGTGCTGTCCTCAACAACATAAATTGTGGATACAGTTGGAACACTCTCTTACACAAATACCACAGATAGGAAGTAAATATTGGATGTTTAGAACTGAATACGATTGACAGGTGTCTAACTATCCCTTAATTAAGGAAATATTTAATATGTGGATTAAAATACTGCAAAACATAACCCCACATTGTATCTAATCCTTCCCTGCTCAACCCTATCCTTACAAACCCAGACTTTTCTGTGGGCATAGATTTCACCCCCTTATCACCACTAGATATTCATAGTTTAATACCCAGTGGTATCAGTGGCAGATTTGGCTAAACTACAACTAAAACAGCATTTAGACACACTAGGAGAAGGGTTGTTCTACCCCTAATTACGTTTTTGCCAACTAAATCAATTTTTGGTTCAGATTTCTGGACAGCACTATTTTATTAGTGGATTAATTTATCCACCAATCAGCAAGGACAACCCAGGTTGTTCACCAAAAATGGGCCGGCATCTAAACTTGCATTCTTGCATTTCAAATAAAGATACCGAGAGAATGAAGAAAATTTGATAATAGGAGTGAATTAAAAAGTTGCTTAAAATTTCATGCTCTATCTGAATCACGAAAGAATTTTTTTTGGTTCAGTGTCCCTTTGTTTCCCATAAGCAGAGACAAAATATAACTTGTCAACTTTCTGATTTTGAGTGCCTCTCCGCCTTCAGCATCCCATTAAAGAGAGCCTTGTCCAAATCATATCCTACCTACTTCATACTGACCCATTGATTCTGTCATCTTATGTTAAGAACTGACAAAAAGATTTACCGTTTGCTATATCACACACCAAGTGGGTGCACATTTTTAAGAACACAGCAAGATCAGCTCATTCCACTCAGACAAATACCAAATTACTTACAAGATGATATGTGACACGACAGAGATTTAAATATATTTGTTCCAGTGCTGGCAAAGTTGCTCAGGTAAAGGCTCCCTTTTCCATATACGGTGGGAATGCCCAAATATTCAAGTGTTTTTGGTCAGGAATTTTAAAGGCCATTAATAAATTATTCAACTGTATACTTATAGAAAATCAAAATGTATGGCATTAAAGATGATAAAGTTTTAATCACATTATCTATGTCATGTAATGTTTACTAACCAGTAAAACCTTATTTTTCATCTGTAGGCCGGTGCAGAAATTTCCACTGTTAACCCAGAACAGTATTCTAAGCGATTCTTGGACTTTATTAACAACATCCTGACGTAACGTCAGAGCAAACGCAAAAATGAGGACAGGCTTTGGTGCAACATGGATGAAAACGCAGGCAGTACTTGCTGTAACTATTGCTCACCATGCTGTGAAGATCCCCATAATTTACATCTTCTGGTAAAGATGATACAGGGATTTAAAACTTCAGTTGCTTCCTGGAACAGTCCCAGTTAATTCTTTCATTTTTTAAGGGGGGTGGGCATTATCACCAAAGTGAGCTACTAAGGAAATGCACAGATTCCACTGAGGAAGAGCTTGGTACTACATCCTGCACAACAATGCATGAGAAAATGATGGAACTAATATCAAGTGGTAAACTGTAGATCAGTTTATTTTATTTTTTGGTTTTTAAGACTTAGTGGGGACAAGGCAGTATTCATTGCAAAGAGAAAAGGAACGGTAAACTTTCTTTTTCTTCCGCTTTCTGCAACATTCAAATGCCTACGCACAGCTAACGCTTAAAAAAAGATAAAACAAAGCAAGAATACCTGAAAATGAGCTACGAGACATGATACAGTGCTTCAATGCAAAGGAGGACAGACAGCTAGACACTTCATTTTCATAATTTCAGCTTGTAACTGGTGATACCATCATTAATTCTGTGTATGCGTCTGTACAATTGTATCACAGTAACCTGCACATCACTTTAATTAAGACCATTTTTGTCGTAGGAGGGTTATTGTACCATCCACTTTATTGTTACAAAACGAAGAACTGCTTGCTGAAATATAGATTTTTAGGCAATATGATTTGATAACTTGAAACAGCAAAAGGACATAAATGGGGTTGGACTTGTATGTAGTGTTTATCTTTGCATGCTTTTTTCAGATGCAAAGGCATTTATTGTTTTTGCTGCAAGAGGATTGATTCCTTTTTGCAAAGCATTCAGGTCCTTACTAGTAAGGGAATGGTGCGCTTGCTTTTATTCTTTGTTGGGGGGACATTTTGGGAGTTTATTGTTTACATTGGAAGGAGAATAAGGGTGTTTTTGTTCATGTTTCCAGTATGTTGTTTTAATGTATGTACCTAAAGTTACTATTATGCAGTAGAGACAAATTATTGTGTTACTGAAGCAGACTCAGTGTTAGGTCACTTTCCTTTAACCCCTTGCTGCCAACTCCAGCAGCAAATGGGATTAAAGAGATATTGTTGTTGTCCAAATGAATGTATTTGTCTAGAGGCTTTTAAATGAAAATATTTCCTTAAGAAAAAAACTCTTGTAAACTGATAAAATAACCATACCCTGATATTTAATGGGAAATATTCTGCATATTCACTTTTTACTTCCTAGGACTGCTAAAGGCACTGGCACCACAAAATAGTTGTTTGTTTGTTTTTCCTTCTGTTTAACAGTAGCTCTTCCAGTATGGAGTAGGAATCGTGATATTCCATCTTGGGCCACATTGAGCTCAGGGGAAGAGCAGAATACGTGTCGCTCACAGCTTCTCGTTACCATATGATTTTGTTCATTTTAATGGTTTCACAACCTATTAAATAGGTTGCTCTAAGAAAACATAATTGACTTCTCTGATTTACATTATAACCCACCAAAGAGATCCACTCACAATCTCAACAAGCACACATTTAATTTAATGGGTTTGTGGTCTAAACAATTTAAACCAAATATGCTTTCATTGCTTTATTGTAAATTGGAGGCACCCAAGACAAACATTAAAGCTTATACAGATGTAAAGTTATCCAATAGTCACTACTGGAAGAACTTTACATCTAGTGAACTGATATGTGTGTCTTAGAAGTGTTTGCAATGTATAACCTATGATGGCCCACTAAACAGTATGACAAGCAATTGAAAATAATGAATGAGAAAAGCCTTTACAATTTCTGTTATGGACATTGTTCTTTATAATGGGGAGAGATGAGCCTATTATATGGTTCATAGGAATTACAAAGAACTCTCCTCTTAAAGGGATAGTCTAGTCAAAATTAAACTTTCACGATTCAGATAGAACATGCAATTTTATGTAACTTTCTAATTTACTCCTAATATCAATGTTTCTTTGGTCTCTTGGTTTCTTTATTTGAAAAGGCTGGAAAGTAAGCTTAGAAACCAGCCCATTTTTTGTTCAGCACCCTAAGTAGCGCTTGCTGATTGGTGGCTACATTTAGACACCAATCAACAAGGACTACCCAGATGCTGAACCAAAAATGGTCCGGCTCCTAAGCTTACATTTGCTTTTTCAAATAAAGATACCAAGAGAAAAAAGAAAAATTGATAATAGTAGTAAATTAGAAAGTTGCTTGAACTTGCAAGCTCAGTCTGAATCATGAAAGTTTAATTTTGACTAGACTATCCCTTTAATGAAAATATCTCATATTCTATCAGCTTGAAATGGCATTTGCAAATATTCATCATTATTTCATGACAAAAATAGTAAAATTGGATTATCAAAATGTGAGTTTATTTACAGCCCCCTCTTGTCAGGAAAGATTTAACTTATACCAACTTGAAACATTTAGCATTCTCTAGAGTCTAAGTAACGCTTAACATGTCAAATGAAATGCTTTCATTCTACCTAGGTGAGAATAACTACAGCCCTTACACTGTGCTGAAGTTGAACCTTTTAAAACAAATGTCCTAGCTACAGTGATTTTGCCTGTAGTAAAAGAGGGGGGGGGGGGGATATTGCATGACCTTTAGGGTTAAAATCTGAAACAAATGAATGTTGTGCCAGTGCTGTTACAAGGTCTCTGCATCCTGTTTACATTTGTAAGAGATATAAGTGGCTATCATTATGTTTGTTCTGTGCTGCATGAACAGCTCTAGCTGCTACAATTAGAGCGGCCTGTAATGTTTTGTGTTACAGGTTTGCATTAGCTTTACTAGGATGCAGCAAATATGAACAGATGTAACCGTTCATATACAATTGCACTGACCATAGAAAGGTTTCTTAAATACATGTATTAACTCATAGGCACCAGGACAGACTGTGCTGCACGTGTAATCTATTGGTGCATCAGGGCAGATTTTCAATTTTTTTTAAAATTTGCACATTTAAGACTTTAAAGGGATACTGAACCCAATTTTTTTCTTTCATGATTCAGATAGAGCATGCAATTTTAAAGGGACAGTCTATGCCAAAATAAACTTTCATGATTCAGATAGAGCATGTAATTTTAAACAATTTTCCAATTTACTTTTATCACCAATTTTGCTTTGTTCTCTTGGTATTCTTAGTTGAAAGCTTAACCTAGGGAGGTTCATATGCTAATTTCTTAGACCTTGAAGCCCACCTCTTTCAGATTGCATTTTAACAGTTTTTCACCACTAGAGGGTGTTAGTTCACATATTTCATATAGATAACACTGTGCTCGTGCACGTGAAGTAATCCAAGTCTGTCAAAAGAACTGAAAAAGGGGCAGTTTGCAGAGGCTTAGATACAAGATAATCACAGAGGTTAAAAGTATATTAATATAACTGTATTGGTTATGCAAAACTGGGAAATGGGTAATAAAGGGATTATCTATCTTTTAAAACAATAAAAATTCTGGTGTAGACTGTCCCTTTAAGCAACTTTCTAGTTTACTCATATTATCAATTTTCTTTATTCTTTTGGTATCTTTATTTGAAAATAGGAATGTAAGCTTAGGAGACGGCCCATTTTTTAGTTCAGCACCTGGGTAGCACTTGCTGATTGTTGTCTAAATGTAGCCACCAATTAGCAAGCGCTACCCAGGGTGCTGAACCAAAAATGGACCGGCTCGTAAGCTTACAGCTTACGATCATGCATTTAAAGATAAAGGTACCAAGAGAACGAAGAAAAATTGATAATAGGAAATTAGAAACTTGCTTAACATTTCATGCTCTATCTGAATCATGAAAGAAACAAATGTGGGTTCAATATCCTTTTAACTGATTTAACTGTGATTTATAGACCATGGTTCTCTCTCTGGCTTCATATGTCTATGAAATTCTTACTACTGACGTATAGTACTAAAGGTTCCCCCGCAAATATATAGTAGATATAGAGTATTTGCATAAAAGAGCAAAGCACAAACATTTTTTTTGTTTGAAGCATAAATAAAGCACAGCAAATGAAAGCACACAGTGGGCCCCATTTATTAAGCTGCAAAAGCAACTTTGGGGTCCCGGCATTTCAGGCTTGTCTGAAACTATAGTTAAGTAGCAGTGGTCTTAAGACTGCTGTTGTTTAACCCGTCCACCACACCGGTGTGTTGAAATCATCATGATCAAATCTGGGTGATAGACAGCCCTTTCTAGCAGCCACAAGCAGGGGGCGGTATTGCACAAGCATTGTTTGTGCAATGTTAAATGTGGACAGCATATGCTGTCCGCTCGCAGCGAGGTCCGGCGGACATGATTCGCAGTAGCGAATCATGTCCTCCCGACCTTTAATAAATGGAGCCCATAAAGTCATTGCTCACAAATACCATAAAATCTGAATAAATGTTTTAGACCATCACTGATCTATTCATTATTTATTTTACTTGTTTTCAATAAAGAAACAAAATGACCAACTGTAAAGGAGTGGTTCATATGTATAATTTTTTTTTATTTATTTAAATAAAGAATATGTGAATATCCCCTTATTTTTGCACACAACTATATTATCCTGGTGCAACTGTATAGACTTTATATTATTAAAATATTTTATACTACTGTAGTTTGCAAGTCTCATGAGATTCAACAGTAATACCTTAATTTATGAGAATAGTGTTTGCAATATTTCATATTATATATAAGTGCCACTTATGGTTAGCATATCAATTCACTCTTTTTGCAATTTTATTTTAATGAGCAATACAATACAAGGAGGATGTGGATTCCATTTAAATGCCCTCCAGCCTCTCTGAGGAAGTGGGATAACTGATTTTAGATTTAAATTATAGGACATGCAGGAAAAAATAAATAATGAAGGCTTATTACAATGTTCTTTTATGGAATTTGTCTCTTTAAATTCATTGGGTGCTTCCTGCAGCATGCAGCATTGGTCAATACATGTTTGAGTTCCTCAATAAGCATGAAACTACATTTTTGACTAGTAACAGAACGTAACTGGCGGCTCTCTGCACTAGTTTTTGCAGCCCCCAGGAAAAGTAGAAACAAGAATGTTTGCCCTTGTATTTTTTTTTTTTTTTATTATTTTTTTTTTGTGGTTCCACAAAAGAGCAGAACTGAATATTTGTGTTGTAAAGACTTCTGGTGAATGGGCAAACAAGGTGACCACAACTGTATAGATCCCTTTAGGGGTGAACAGATAGAGGGTCCTGGCCATGCACCACTAGATATTTTTAAGAAATATTATTATTTGTGGGTTTAATAGCCATAGACTTTAAAGCTTCTAAAATGTTGACCTGTTAGGAAGGTGCCCATCACTGAGCTATTGCATGAGAAAGAGGAAAGATATTTATGTAAATCATTTAAAAGACTAAGGGCCCGATTGCAAGTGGCGCGATATTGTTAGCGCGAATCGCGATAAGCAATATCCCAATCGCACTAACTTGCTAACGTATTACAAGTGAAAGTATTCGCTCAAGCGCAATATAAATTTGCAAGTGTTAGGTTAGCACGAGTCGAGATCTAGCTAAAAAGTAAGAGTTAAAAAAAATGCATCAAACACGACATAAATACATTCAAATGAATTGTAACACTCATATATACACTATCTAATAAAACGTATTTATATAAATATTAATACAAATATTTTAGAAGGGTTAAAAGATATATGGTATATCAGTGCGTGACAAATATGTTCAAAATCTAGGAGCCAGCCCAAAAATCTAGGAGCCAGCCCAAAAATCTAGGAGCCATGTATTTTTTTATGGTTAATGTAGATTTACATATATGACTATAGCTGTATGAGCTGCAGTCGATTAATCACACAGGAGGGGCTATAAGAAGTTGAATGTTTTGCATTTTGATATTCCTTTGGGGCATCATTATCATCGTTATTTTTTATTGAAGCCCAGTGAGTGCAGTCTTTTTTTTTTTGGAACACTATATATGTATATATATATATATATATATATATATACATACACACACAAATGTGTATTTTCATTATTTGATTTTCCCCAAATTTGTGTTTTTCAGCTGCCCCAGAAATGCTGGAATGCATTGGCAGATATACATGAGCATATGCAGTGATCCAGCAGTCACTGTGTAGAATGTTGCATTCCATAATTTCTAGGGCAGTAAAAAAATTGGAGGAAAACAGTGCAAATCAAATAATGAAAGTACATTGCAAAGTTTGTTTAAAAAAAATAAAAAATGAAAAAAATCACCATTGTGTTTAAAAAACAAACTTTGTAATGTACTTTAATTATTTTATTTGCCCTATTTTTCCTCCAACTTTTCCTGTATTTTTACGCTGCCCCAGAAATGCTGGAATGCATTGGCATATATGCATGACCTCTTGCAGTAATGCAGCAATCACTGTGTAGAATGCTGCATGTCATCATTTCTAGGGCAGTGAAAAATCAGGAAAAATTGGAGGAACATAGTGAAAATCAAATAATGAAAATACAATGCAAATTTGTTTAAAATAATAAAAAAAAAAAAAAACATTTACAATTGTGTGTTTCAATCAAACAAGCAAACTTTGCATTGCATTCATTTTTTTATTTACCCTATTTTCCCCCAATTTTCCTTTTTTTTATCATTCTACACAGTGATTGCTGCATTACTGCAGGAGGTCATGCATATCTGCCAATGCATTCCAGCATTTCTGAAAAAATTGGGGGGGGGGGGGCGGGGACAGGAAAATTGGAGGAAAAAAGGGCAAATCATATAATGAACGTACATTTGTCTTTAAAGACTCAATGATAAATGGGGGGGGGGGGTTAAAACAAATTTTGCAATGCACTTTCATTATTTGATTTGCTTTATATTTCCTCCAATTTTCCTGTGTTTTATTTCCACTGCTCCAGAAATGCTGGAATGTATTGGCAGATATACATGAGCTCCAGTGCAGTGATGCAGCAATCACTGTGTAACAGGTTGCATTCCATCATTTGGTAGCAGAAAAAAAGAGGAAAAAGTGTAGGAAAATAAGGCAAATCAAATTATGAAAATGTGATGCAAAGTGTGCAAGAATAGAGTTTATACCAACATCTTACTGCCCATGATATCCATGTGCAAGAATTGGTCTAAGGTCAGGTTTTGGAATTAGGTGGCAGCTTTGACATTTGTGCACAGGTGGCATTGTTGTGACAATATCACAGCTTCTATATAACTACAACTAATACAACTATTTCATAACATTACCCGGGGAAGTCGAGTCTGTGATGGTTGCAGGGACTCTTACTGGGAATTGGGTTGTCACGCTAACTCAATGTCCCACACTCGCTCCTCTTCTCCATTCGCTCCAGTTCAGCAACAGCAGACTTCTTGCTTGCATCTTGCCTCCAAATAAACGCCATGCGCAGTAACCCTCCAGCGCCTTCTAATTAAATTAGATTGGACGCCAACAGAATCACCTGAGCATGCGTAGTAGCACCCCCTGCACGTATTAAATTGAAATGCGCACCGCCAACTGTAAGGGAAGTAAATTAATCGGGCGGCTGGCGGAGGGCAGTGTAGCAGTGGGAAAAGGGACAATAGGGGCAGATAAGGGGAATAAAATTAAGGTACCAAACACAATTTTGAAGGCGCCAGGGATAATCAAGCTCTGTGGTATATAACAGGGTGTTTGAATGGAAAGCTCTATAATGTGTATATATATGTTACTGGTAAAGTCAGAAATCCGCGGCTGTGGATAAAGCTCGACGTACTGTAATTTGGATGTGGGTAAAGCCCAATGAACTGTAATTCCCTCATCTATTTTTTTTTTTTTTTTGCCCCACCGATCCTCTCGCATCCACCCCAAGTGAACCTTGGGGAATGAGGTTTTCAAGGGTGGCTTCGCCCCCCAGGCAGAGGCAATAAAGGTAGTAAAGATGGGAGAATTACAGTGCATCGTATTTATGTTTGATGCAGTGACTCGATCAGTCTGAGGGGATTTATGATCTTACATTGGGCTTTACCCACAGCCACTTGGGTAATCCTAGCATTACCCAATATCTGAATTTACCTGCAACATATATATATATATATATATATATATATATATATATATATATATATATATATATGTAAGTTCATAGGGATTTGCACTCTCACCTCTTAAGATACGAGCCAGGGTGTCAGGAACAGCAATATCCAATTCAAAGTAATAGATCCACACTTGCTGGACTTTCCAAAAACATTAGTTTATTGTGTACAGTGATGTTTCGGGGAGCCAACTGTCCCCTTCATCAGACCAGTCTGATGAAGGGGACAGTTAGCTCCCCGAAACATCACTATACAAAATAAACTATTGTTTTTTGAAAGTCCAACGAGTGCGGATCTATTATTTGGAATTATATGTGTGTGTTTGTGTGTCTGTAAATATATCTTTCTTTCATGTAATTAGCAAGAGTCCATGAGCTAGTGACGTATGGGATATACATTCCTACCAGGAGGGGCAAAGTTTCCCAAACCTCAAAATGCCTATAAATACACCCCTCACCACACCCACAATTCAGTTTTTACAAACTTTGCCTCCTATGGAGGTGGTGAAGTAAGTTTGTGCTAGATTCTACGTTGATATGCGCTCCGCAGCAAGTTGGAGCCCGGTTTTCCTCTCAGCGTGCAGTGAATGTCAGAGGGATGTGAGGAGAGTATTGCCTATTTGAATGCAGTGATCTCCTTCTACGGGGTCTATTTCATAGGTTCTCTGTTATCGGTCGTAGAGATTCATCTCTTACCTCCCTTTTCAGATCGACGATATACTCTTATTTATATACCATTACCTCTGCTGATTTTCGTTTCAGTACTGGTTTGGCTTTCTACAAACATGTAGATGAGTGTCCTGGGGTAAGTAAATCTTATTTTCTATGACACTCTAAGCTATGGTTGGGCACTTTATTTATAAAGTTCTAAATATATGTATTCAAACATTTATTTGCCTTGACTCAGAATGTTCAACATTCCTTATTTTTCAGACAGTCAGTTTCATATTTGGGATAATGCGTTTGAATCAATCAATTTTTCTTACCTTAAAAATTTGACTTTTTTTCCCTGTGGGCTGTTAGGCTCGCGGGGGCTGAAAATGCTTCTTTTTATTGCGTCATTCTTGGCGCGGGCTTTTTTGGCGCAAAAAATCTTGTCTGTTTCCGGCGTCATACGTGTCGCCGGAAGTTGCGTCATTTTTTGACGTCCTTTTGCGCCAAAAATGTCGGCGTTCCGGATGTGGCGTCAAAAAGCATTTAGGCGCCAAACAATGTGGGCGTATTATTTGGCGCCAAAAAATATGGGCGTCGCTTTTGTCTCCACATTATTTCAGTCTGATTTTTTCTTTGCTTCTGGTTACTAGAAGCTTGTTTATTGGCATTTTTTCCCATTCCTGAAACTGTCATTTAAGGAATTTGATCAATTTTGCTTTATATGTTGTTTTTTCTCTTACATATTGCAAGATGTCTCACGTTGCATCTGAGTCAGAAGATACTTCAGGAAAATCGCTGTCTAGTGCTGGAACTACCAAAGCTAAGTGTATCTGCTGTAAACTTTTGGTATCTATTCCTCCGGCTGTTGTTTGTATTAATTGTCATGACAAACTTGTTAAAGCAGATAATATTTCCTTTAGTAATGTACCATTGCCTGTTGCAGTTCCCTCAACATCTAAGGTGCAGAATGTTCCTGATAACATAAGAGATTTTGTTTCTGAATCCATCAAGAAGGCTATGTCTGTTATTTCTCCTTCTAGTAAACATAAAAAATCTTTTAAAACTTCTCTCTCTACAGATGAATTTTTAAATGAACATCATCATTCTGATTCTGATGACTCTTCTGGTTCAGAGGATTCTGTCTCAGAGATTGATGCTGATAAATCTTCATATTTATTTAAAATGGAATTTATTAGTTCTTTACTTAAAGAAGTACTAATTGCTTTAGAAATAGAGGATTCTGGTCCTCTTGATACTAATTCTAAACGTTTAGATAAGGTGTTTAAATCTCCTGTGGTTATTCCAGAAGTTTTTCCTGTTCCTAATGCTATTTCTGAAGTAATTTCCAGAGAATGGGATAAATTGGGTAATTCATTTACTCCTTCTTAACGTTTTAAGCAATTATATCCTGTGCCGTCTGACAGATTAGAATTTTGGTACAAAATCCCTAAAGTTGATGGGGCTATTTCTACCCTTGCTAAACGTACTACTATTCCTACGTCAGATGGTACTTCATTTAAAGATCCTTTAGATAGGAAAATTGAATCCTTTCTAAGAAAAGCTTATCTGTGTTCAGGTAATCTTCTTAGACCTGCTATATCTTTGGCTGATGTTGCTGCAGCTTCAACTTTTTGGTTGGAGACTTTAGCACAACAAGTAACAGATCATGATTCTCATAATATTATTATTATTCTTCAGCATGCTAATAATTTTATCTGTGATGCCATTTTTGATATTATCAGAGTTGATGTCAAGTTTATGTCTCTAGCTATTTTAGCTAGAAGAGCTTTATGGCTTAAAACTTGGAATGCTGATATGGCTTCTAAATCAACTCTACTTTCCATTTCTTTCCAGGGTAACAAATTATTTGGTTCTCAGTTGGATTCCATTATCTCAACTGTTACTGGTGGGAAAGGAACTTTTTTACCACAGGATAAAAAATCTAAGGGTAAAAACAGGGCTAATAATCGTTTTCGTTCCTTTCGTTTCAACAAAGAACAAAAGCCTGATCCTTCATCCTCAGGAGCAGTTTCAGTTTGGAAACCATCTCCAGTCTGGAATAAATCCAAGCCTTCTAGAAAGGCAAAGCCTGCTTCTAAGTCCACATGAAGGTGCGGCCCTCATTCCAGCTCAGCTGGTAGGGGGCAGGTTACGTTTTTTCAAAGAAATTTGGATCAATTCTGTTCACAATCTTTGGATTCAGAACATTGTTTCAGAAGGGTACAGAATTGGTTTCAAGATGAGACCTCCTGCAAAGAGATTTTTTCTTTCCCGTGTCCCAGTAAATCCAGTGAAAGCTCAAGCATTTCTGAATTGTGTTTCAGATCTAGAGTTGGCTGGAGTAATTATGCCAGTTCCAGTTCTGGAACAGGGGATGGGGTTTTATTCAAATCTCTTCATTGTACCAAAGAAGGAGAATTCCTTCAGACCAGTTCTGGATCTAAAAATATTGAATCGTTATGTAAGGATACCAACGTTCAAAATGGTAACTGTAAGGACTATCTTGCCTTTTGTTCAGCAAGGGCATTATATGTCCACAATAGATTTACAGGATGCTTATCTGCATATTCCGATTTATCCAGATCATTATCAGTTCCTGAGATTCTCTTTTCTGGACAAGCATTACCAGTTTGTGGCTCTGCCGTTTGGCCTAGCTACAGCTCCAAGAATTTTTACAAAGGTTCTCGGTGCCCTTCTGTCTGTAATCAGAGAACAGGGTATTGTGGTATTTCCTTATTTGGACGATATCTTGGTACTTGCTCAGTCTTTACATTTAGCAGAATCTCATACGAATCGACTTGTGTTGTTTCTTCAAGATCATGGTTGGAGGATCAATTTACCAAAAAGTTCATTGATTCCTCAGACAAGGGTAACTTTTCTGGGTTTCCAGATAGATTCAGTGTCCATGACTCTGTCTTTAACAGACAAGAGACGTCTAAAATTGATTTCAGCTTGTCGAAATCTTCAGTCACAATCATTCCCTTCGGTAGCCTTATGCATGGAAATTCTAGGTCTTATGACTGCTGCATCGGACGCGATCCCCTTTGCTCGTTTTCACATGCGACCTCTTCAGCTCTGTATGCTGAATCAATGGTGCAGGGATTACACAAAGATATCTCAATTAATATCTTTAAAACCGATTGTACGACACTCTCTAACGTGGTGGACAGATCACCATCGTTTAATTCAGGGGGCTTCTTTTGTGCTTCCGACCTGGACTGTAATTTCAACAGATGCAAGTCTCACAGGTTGGGGAGCTGTGTGGGGATCTCTGACGGCACAAGGAGTTTGGGAATCTCAGGAGGTGAGATTACCGATCAATATTTTGGAACTCCGTGCAATTTTCAGAGCTCTTCAGTCTTGGCCTCTTCTGAAGAGAGAATCGTTCATTTGTTTTCAGACAGACAATGTCACAACTGTGGCATACATCAATCATCAAGGAGGGACTCACAGTCCTCTGGCTATGAAAGAAGTATCTCGAATTCTGGTTTGGGCGGAATCCAGCTCCTGTCTAATCTCTGCGGTTCATATCCCAGGTATAGACAATTGGGAAGCGGATTATCTCAGTCGCCAAACGTTGCATCCGGGCGAATGGTCTCTTCACCCAGAGGTATTTCTTCAGATTGTTCAAATATGGGAGCTTCCAGAAATAGATCTGATGGCGTCTCATCTAAACAAGAAACTTCCCAGGTATCTGTCCAGATCCCGGGATCCTCAGGCGGAAGCAGTGGATGCATTATCACTTCCTTGGAAGTATCATCCTGCTTATATCTTTCCGCCTCTAGTTCTTCTTCCAAGAGTAATCTCCAAGATTCTGAAGGAATGCTCGTTCGTTCTGCTGGTAGCTCCGGCATGGCCTCACAGGTTTTGGTATGCGGATCTTGTCCGGATGGCCTCTTGCCATCCGTGGACTCTTCCGCTACGACCAGACCTTCTGTCGCAAGGTCCTTTTTTCCATCAGGATCTCAAATCCTTAAATTTAAAGGTATGGAGATTGAACGCTTGATTCTTAGTCAAAGATGTTTCTCTGACTCTGTGATTAATACTATGTTACAGGCTCGTAAATCTGTATCCAGAGAGATATATTATAGAGTCTGGAAGACTTATATTTCTTGGTGTCTTTCTCATCTTTTTTCTTGGCATTCTTTTAGAATTCCAAGAATTTTACAGTTTCTTCAGGATGGTTTAGATAAAGGTTTGTCCGCAAGTTCCTTGAAAGGACAAATCTCTGCTCTTTCTGTTCTTTTTCACAGAAAGATTGCTAATCTTCCTGATATTCATTGTTTTGTACATGCTTTGGTTCGTATAAAACCTGTCATTAAGTCAATTTCTCCTCCTTGGAGTTTGAATTTGGTTCTAGGGGCTCTTCAAGCTCCTCCGTTTGAACCTATGCATTCATTGGACATTAAATTACTTTCTTGGAAAGTTTTGTTCCTTTTGGCAATCTCTTCTGCCAGAAGAGTTTCTGAATTATCTGCTCTTTCTTGTGAGTCTCCTTTTCTGATTTTTCATCAGGATAAGGCAGTGTTGCGAACTTCTTTTGAATTTTTACCTAAAGTTGTGAATTCCAACAACATTAGTAGAGAAATTGTGGTTCCTTCATTATGTCCTAATCCTAAGAATTCTAAGGAGAAATCGTTACATTCTTTGGATGTTGTTAGAGCTTTGAAATATTATGTTGAAGCTACTAAGTCTTTCCGAAAGACTTCTAGTTTATTTGTTATCTTTTCCAGTTCTAGAAAAGGCCAGAAAGCTTCTGCCATTTCTTTGGCATCTTGGTTGAAATCTTTAATTCATCTTGCCTATGTTGAGTCGGGTAAAACTCCGCCTCAAAGGATTACAGCTCATTCTACTAGGTCAGTTTCTACTTCCTGGGCGTTTAGGAATGAAGCTTCGATTGATCAGATTTGCAAAGCAGCAACTTGGTCCTCTTTGCATACTTTTACTAAATTCTACCATTTTGATGTATTTTCTTCTTCTGAAGCAGTTTTTGGTAGAAAAGTACTTCAGGCAGCGGTTTCAGTTTGAATCTTCTGCTTATGTTTTTCATTAAACTTTATTTTGGGTGTGGATTATTTTCAGCAGGAATTGGCTGTCTTTATTTTATCCCTCCCTCTCTAGTGACTCTTGCGTGGAAAGATCCACATCTTGGGTAATCATTATCCCATACGTCACTAGCTCATGGACTCTTGCTAATTACATGAAAGAAAACATAATTTATGTAAGAACTTACCTGATAAATTCATTTCTTTCATATTAGCAAGAGTCCATGAGGCCCACCCTTTTTTTGTGGTGGTTATGATTTTTGTATAAAGCACAATTATTCCAATTCCTTATTTTATATGCTTTCGCACTTTTTTATCACCCCACTTCTTGGCTATTCGTTAAACTGAATTGTGGGTGTGGTGAGGGGTGTATTTATAGGCATTTTGAGGTTTGGGAAACTTTGCCCCTCCTGGTAGGAATGTATATCCCATACGTCACTAGCTCATGGACTCTTGCTAATATGAAAGAAATGAATTTATCAGGTAAGTTCTTACATAAATTATGTTTTATATGTCTAAGTGTGTGTATCTATAAAAATCCTTAATACTCTAAATATTTTACATTCCAATATTCTTCCCATAGTAGAAAATGTTCGTAATATTTTTAAATATGTATTTATATATATATATATATATATATATATGTAAAAACATTCTATGTGAAGAACATTGGAATGTAAAATATTCGTAACTACCTTCGGCTTTAGCAATGTGGGTCTAACACGGAGTTGTGGTGTGTGTGATGTGTTAGTTTTTTGGGGGGCTCCATTGAAATCTATAGGGAGAAGTTAACGCAGTAGTAATATCCAAAGTCCTGAAGTTAGTACACTTCGGGTTTTGTTCGCCCACAAAGCATTTACTTTCAACTTGTAATATGCGTGCTAACCCGCCCACGTTAATAGTTAACTTCCAGATGTTTTTGCTCATGAGCAAAAGCACTAAATAGCCCGGCACTTGTAATCTGACCCTAAATTAAAATGTCCATTCTTTACAGTACGGGAGATAGTAATGTGCCATTACAATGCTTGTTTGAACGTTTCTTGGTTGATGGCCTCTATATCTGATCACAGGCAGATGATTTGTGGTTTATACAGGAGAATTCCTGTTACTCAAATATACTAGGTGCTAACTGTGTCCCTTTAACTGCACCCAAAGCTGCATTAGTGTCTGGAATCAGGGTTTCACCACACATCTCAGGGCACTTTAATTTTGATCTGTAAATTCAGGAATTAAACTGTTTTAATAACTGATATTGTTGTTTCTATCAATATTATTTGTTTCTGCTCTCATTATAATTGTGCGTCTGTATCTATATCCCAAGAGCCGCCTACTAATACTAAAACTGTATATTGCACTTCCTGATGCTTAGGTAAGAAAACAAAATATGCACGATATATTCTATTAGATATTTAATAGGTAAAAACAGAATATATATCTATAAACATGAAGATTTTTAGGTCAACTCAGCTGTTACAGAATCATTCAGATACATCAGTAACTTTAAAAGTAATATATTGTTGAAAAATTAATCTTCACAGACTGCTGTTAAAATAAAATTAAAATATAATCTAATGAACAGTCTGTATCCAAGTCACAATATCTTCTGCCAGCAATTGACCAGGGAACTGCTTGCAAATGGAAGCCTAGCTGACCTGCAGTAAACACAGGGTGAACTATAAAGAGAAATAGATTGTGAAAATATGGTTTGGTATTGAAATGTTTTCAATAAACTTTATTGTACCATGTGCAGTTCAAGCATAGAGTTATATGTCTTTGCTATTAAATATATTGACCAATATTATGGATAATTCTGAAACCAGGAGTGTCTCCCACAATGACATTTTAAAAATACAGCAAAAGCTACACAAACAATGTATTTGGATATGCCAAAAAAATGTGTAGTGGAGCTGACGATGGTACTGAGAAGAAATGAGCAATAGAACAAACCTGTAGTAACTATTAGAACTTCATTTTGTTTAACTTTAGTACAACGTTTATTGTGGCATCTAATGTTTTAAGATCCTAACAATATTGCATTTTTTTGTCTGCAACTCTCATATGTTAGTATTTGCTTAATTGGACACACAATGAGGTAGACTCATGTATCTTTTAGTGCTAAAAACAACCCCATAACTGAGCAATGCTTTATTAAATAAAGCACTTTGTTGATTAACAACTAATAAATGTGTTTTTGTCTTATTCTGATAAATGTTATTGATTATTGTGTCTGGACCACTAAATACAGTAGATTTGCATAATCAACAAATGCATGTTAATAAGACAACGCAATAGCACTTAGTCTGATATTCAAATCAGTAAGAGATTGTTTTCTGACAAATTTCAAAGTTATATCTATTTACACTCCCCCTATATCATGTGAGAG
Organism: Bombina bombina; assembly: GCF_027579735.1. Lineage (NCBI taxonomy): Eukaryota > Metazoa > Chordata > Amphibia > Anura > Bombinatoridae > Bombina > Bombina bombina. Next base: position 253,514,907 of record NC_069503.1, read on the forward strand.
CCATCAACCAATCACCAATGCATATACGTATATTCTGTGAATTCTTGCACATGCTCAGAAGGACATGCAAACCACAGACATGGAATGCGGAATATCTAGTAACAATAGATTTACTAGGGGTGGGATAAAATGCCCAAACATAATAATATCAGTGGCTACATGTACAGCAAGAGATTTGCCTGTCATACACATGATTATAATAATTGTGGCTCATTCGCATCAAAGGAGTTACTTGGTGGGTGTTGTTGCTTACATATAAGGTGTTAAATTCCAAGCCAACAACACAATTACACTTAAAAGCAAAAGGGTGCAGTAAGAAATTCACCCAAAATTCACAGTACACTATAAAAAGGGTAATTAACCCTTCTCGTATCCTTAGCTATTTCCAGTTATCAACACAACCTTAGAAAAAACTCTGAGAAAAAAAAAAGTAGTATATCTTAAAGGGACATTATACACTCATTTTTTCTTTGCATAAATGTTTTGTAGATGATCTATTTATATAGCCCATAAAGTTTTTTTTTTTTAGATAAATGTATAGTTTTGCTTATTTTTAATTAACATTGCTCTGATTTTCAGACTCCTAACCAAGCCCCAAAGTTGTATTTGAATACCGTCAGCTACCTTCTCCAGCTTGCTCCTGTTTGTGTAAAGGGTCTTTTCATATGCAAAAGAAGGGGGAGGGGGGGGGGAGTGTCTTATTTCCCACTTGCAGTGGGCTTTCCAACTACCTTTTCAACAGAGCTAAAATGACAGCTTCTAAGTAAGTTTTTAAACAGTTTTATACTGGATATTTATATCAGTATCTGTGCATCTTATTCTTTATAGTAGTGTCTTTTACATGCAGTTATATGAAAATGAGTGTATACTGTCCCTTTAAGGGATCCCTTCGTTGTCTACTCCCGGCTATCTAGTGTATTGCAACAACACACCATTAATATTCTTTCATATAAGGAAAGTAGCTCTGAGCTAGATTACTGGTCATGAGATTCCCTCCTCTCCCTGCAGGTGTCAGGTTTGTTTCTAGTATTATGGAGAAGGTAGCAGATGCTGAAGTTCCTACATCAGTCTAATACGTGCTGATTTATGATAGTAGCTCTCTCTAAACTAGTCAATAGTACTGTACAGTATGGGTGAGTGCTTCTGTACAGATGGATTATGTGCCAGGGCCTGACATACTTTAGAGGTTTTTCCTTTCATTCTCTTCACTCTTACTGAAGATAAGAACCATATGCCCCATAATTCTGCCTAGTCAATCTGAGTGTGCAAACAAGGCTAACAGGGTTTCCACAAAATCTTTTTTGAACACTCTCTTCTATATTTGTACTTATTGTTCTGAGCAGCAGACACATATAAGGGGAAAACCTAGTTTTCAACATGGAGGTGCCAGAAAACAAAACATTTTCAGTGGTAAATTACAGGAAAAGAGGTCAAATTTGGTTTAATATACATAAACATTTTATGTTACAGTCTCAAAGAGCCTTAAGAGACTATTGTTCTTTTTATTGTAGCTGCTTTTTAGCCGCTCAGTTTTACAAGGCATGCTGCAAAAAGAATATATGCAAGAGGGAACAGAAGATAAGGTAAAAATATTTACTGTGCGCTATAATGATGCTGGTAACAACTTGATGTGTGATACATATACGTTTGTGCAGCAGGGTCAGCGCATCCCGATGGAAGCTCTATTAATAAAGATATTGATAAATATGAAGCCACTCCTGATGCGCAAGAAGTTCTTAGGATGACTGAACTTCCTGCTTCTTACAGGAATCTTACCTTTAAAGTGAATGTAAATTTAAATGAATCAGTGCCCAGGTTTTTAAAAATACTATTAAAAATGGACACTTTCATTCATTAAAATTTACATTGAAGCGTTTTTTTTTTTTTTTTTAAATACTTAACTTTTTCTTTAGGAAAACCAGACCGGCTATCCTCCACCCGCAGCTCCTCTGTACTTAGCATATCTATAACAACACCGGCCTCCTCCAATCGCCTTGGGGTGCTCACAACGATTGGAGGAAGCTGGTTTCGTCATTGCGTGCTAAGTACAGATGACCTGCGGTTGGAGGATCGCCGGTCTGGTTTTCTTAAAGAAAAAGGTATTTTTTTATTTTTTTTTAAAACTCTTTAGTGTAAATTTTAATGAATGAAAGTGTCCCAGTTTTTAATAGTATTTTTAAAAACCGGGCACTTATTCATTCAAATTTACATTTACTTTAAAACAGAATTCTCTTATCCAATCAAAATTGTCTACATATTATTGAGCCTAACTATCATAGCTCAGGCCCTAATTTATTTTTGCAAGTTTTCTCAAGAGGATTCAAGTGGCACATTATCGTTTGCATTGTGGCCATTTGCGAACAAGTTAAATTCTGCTTGTATTACAAGTTGAAAGTAAATGTGAATGCGTGAATGCAATCGTGATTTTTGCTAGAATGATTACAGCGGCCTCAGAGCTCTGGTTAACTGTTACGCGAGACAAAAAAGTGGCACAAAACACATAAAAAATACATTTAACAGTACAGTTACACTGATGATAACTATCTAATAAAAATTATTATTTTTTTTTTAAAAAATTGCAGAAAAAAAGGGCTCTAAGGTATGAGGTCTCATGACTGGAAAGGGCTTTCTTTAACATAGAGATACATATATGTGTGTACATATGTATTTATAGGTGTATTTATGTATTTGCAGAAATATATATATATATACATATAAACACATAAAAACATATGTATACATATATAGACATATATAGTGAATTAGAGCCCTTTGCAGTCAAGTAGATGAAAAATTCAAAAATCATATTTATGCAATATTCATATTTAATAAATTGTGTATTTACTGTAAATATTATACCTTCCAATGCTCTGCACAAAGCAGAATGTTATATGTATTTTTAAATATATATATATATATATATATATATATACCTATATATCTTCATGTGTGTGTATGTGTATATATATATATATATATACCTATATATCATCATGTGTGTGTGTGTGTATGTATATATATATATATATACATATACTAGTCCTAAAGCCTACACGGGACATTTTTTGCAGTACAGCGGTCCCACCCCTTGCTCTCTCTTTCTATTCCCCCTTTCTTTTGCTCTCTCTCTCCCCTCTATTTTGCTCTCTCTCCCCTCTATTTTGCTCTCTCCTCCTCTCTTTTGCGCTCTCTCTCCCCCTTTCTTTTGCGCTCTCTCTTTTCCCCCTCTTTTGCGCCCTCACCCTCTTTTGCTCTCTTTTGCTGTCTCTCCCCTCTCTTTTTGCTCTCCCTCTCTCTCTTTTGCTGTCTCTCTCCCTCTCTTTTGCTCTCTCTATCCCCCCCTTTTTGCTCTCTCCCCCTCTCTTTTGCTCTCTCTATCCCCCTCTTTTACTCTCTTTTGCTCTCTCTCCCCTCTCTTTTGCTCTCTCTCCCCTCTCTTGCTCTCTCTCTCTCTTTTGCTCTCTCTCTCTCTTTTGCTCTCTCTCCCCTCTCCTTTGCTCTCTCTCCCCTCTCCTTTGCTCTCTCTCCCCTCTCTTTTGCTCTCCCCTCTCTTTTGCTCTCCCCTCTCTTTTGCTCTCTCTCCCCTCTCTTTTGCTCTCTCTCTCTCTTTTGCTGTCTCTCTCCCTCTCTTTTCCTCTCTCTCTCCCCCTCTTTTGCTCTCTCTCTCCCCTTTCTTTTGCTCTCTCTCTCCCCTTCCTTTTGCTCTCTCCCCCCTCTCTTTTGCTGTCTCTCTCCCTCTCTTTTGCTCTCTCTCCCCCTCTCTTTTGCTCTCTCTCTCCCACCTCTTTTGCTCTCTCTCCCCCTCTTTTTTCCCCTCTCTTTTGCACTCTCTCTCCCCCCTCTCTTTTGTGCTCTCTTTCCACCTCTCTTTTGCACTCTCTCCCTCTTTTGCTCTCTCTCTCCCCTTTCTTTTGCTCGCTCTCCCCCCTCTATTTTGCTGTCTCTGTCCCTCTTTTGCTCACTCTATCCCCCATATTTTGCTCTCTAAATCCCCCCTATTTGCTCTCTCTATCCCCCCTGTTTTGATCTCTCTCTTTCTCCCCTTTCTTTTGCTCTCTCTCCCCTTTCTTTTGCTCTCTCTCCCCTTTCTTTTGCTCTCTCTCCCCCCTCTTTTGCTCTCTCTCCCCATCTTTTGCTGTCTCTCTCCCCCTCTTTTGCTGTCTCTCCCTCTCTTTTGCTGTCTCTCCCTCTCTTTTGCTGTCTCACTCCCTCTCTTTTGCTGTCTCTCCCCCCCTCTTTTGCTCTTTTTCTCCCCCTCTCTTTTGCTCTCTCCCCCTCTTTCCCCTCTCTCTTTTTCACTCTCTCCCCTCTCTTTTGTGCTCCCCCTCTCTCTCTCCCCCCTTTCTCCCCCTCTCTTTTGCTGTCTCTCTAACTCTCTTTTGCTCTCTCTATCCCCCCTCTTTTGCTCTCTCTCCCCTTTCTTTTGCTCTTTCTCTCCCCCTCTCTTTTGCTCTCTCCCCCCTCTCATGTTCTCTCCCCCCTCTCTTTTCCCCCCTCTCTTTTGTGCCCCCCCCCCCTCTCTTTTGCTCTCTTCTCTCTCTCCCCCCTTTCTCCCCCTCTCTTTTGCGGTCCCTCTAACTCTCTTTTGCTCTCTCTATCCCCCACTCTTTTGCTCTCTCTATACCCCCTCTTTTAAGCTCTCTCTCTCACAGCCACGACACCCCCCGGACCTGCCCCTGTCACGCCCAGTCGGCCCGCCCATTCTGGCAGCAGCGGATCAGATGCCAGGTCAGTCTGTTGAAGGCCAGGTGTGTTTGTCCTCGCGCAGTCTCTACTGTGCATGACTGCTTCGGACAAACACACTTGGCCTTTTATATTATAGGATATATGTGTGTGTGTATATAAATATATATTTGTGTAAAAATCTATCAGATATATGTTTAAATATCTCTTTAAGAATAAATAACACATTCTTCTATGTGCAGAACATTGGATTATGAAATATGCAATATTATCTTCTTATGTTGCACATTTAATAACTGTGATCGTGTTTGCGTGACTTGTGGATGTTTTCAACTTTTTTGGCTTCATTGAAGTCTAAGGGGGAATGCAATTTTGCAGTTTCTCTAAGTATATTTGTTACCGCAACATTGTGAACACGAGAGCACAAACTTTTTATTTTCAACTCTTAATATGAGCGAGAATCTCAGAGAGCAAAAAAAATACTTATAACGGGTTTAAAGCTTGCACGCGAGTGCAAACTATCTCTCCATTCAAAATCTAGCCCTTAGTTAAAGTTCCACTTCCAAGTCCCCCAAGATTCTCTGGAATTTTTTGAAGTTTACTAAATCAAGAACTCTTCAAACTTCTTTAATCCTGGTTTGATCATTAAAATAAGATTCAAGCATATTACATAGTAGATGAGGTTGAAAAAAAAGACCAAAGTCCATCAAGTTCAACCTATACAAATCTAATATACTTACAAAAAAGCTCCAGTTGATTTTAAATTAATCCCATTAAAAGGTGACCCATTTAACACAAGCAATCCTATCACTGAATTCTGTTTCTAGCCAGAAATGCATCCAAACCATTTTTAAATGTATCTAAGGTATTGGCATTTACTACGTTCTTTGGTAATGAGTGCCACTACTTTATTGCTCTTACAGTAAAAAAAAGTTTCCATTGCAGGAGATTAAATCTCCTTTTCCCCAGCCTTAAATTGTGACAACTTGTCACACACAATTTTCTTGGAATAAACAAACCTCCTTCCATCTCTGTATATTGGCCTTGAATATATTTATATAAAGTAATTATATCACCTTTAAAGTGCCATTTTTTTCTAGAGAAAACAGACCCAGTTTGGCTAGCCTCTCCTCATAGCTTAAATTCTCCATTCCCCTTATTAGTTTTGTGGCCATTCTCTAAACTTTTTCTAGGTCTCCAATATCTTTTTTTGAGATCTGTCCCCAGAACTGCACTCCATACTCAAGGTGAGCTCTTACCAGGGATTTATATAGTGACTGAATTATGCTCTCCTCCCTTGAATCAATACCTCTTTTAATACATGCTAGTATCTTATTAGCCTTTGAGGCCGCTGACCTGCATTGTGCACCCATCTTTAGCTTGTTATCTATTACTACTCCCAAATCCCTTTCCTCCTCTGTTTGGCAAAGTCTAGTCCCATTTAAATAATATATTGCCTGCTTATTTTTACTTCCAAAATGTAGATCCTTGCATTTTCCTCTATTAAATCTCATTTTCCATTTACCTGCCCATACTTCTATTTTTTTCAGATTCCCTTGTAACACAAGTTCATCCTGCTCTGACCTAATGACCTTACACAACTTTGTATCATCTGCAAAAATAGAAACGTTGCTATTTAATCCTTGCTCCAAGTGATTATTAAAAATATTAAAAAAAACAGGGCACATTACTAATCCATGGGGGACTCTACTACTGATTACCTTTGTCCAATCTGAGTATGATCTGTTTACTACTACTCATTGCTCCCTGTCTTTTATCCAGTTATTTATCCATGAGCTAACATGTCCAGCTATTCCCAGTCCCTTAATTATGTACATTAATCTCTCATGTGCCACTGTATCAAACACATTTGCAAAATTTAAGTATATCACATCAACTGATTCCCCTTTATCTATATTTTTACTTCCTTCCTTGTAGAATCTAATTATATTAGTTTGACATGATTTTTTACTCATAAAAACCATGCTGATTTGAACTCATAATCTTGTTTACACAAATATACTCATCAATATAATCCCTTATAATCCCTTCAAGTATTTTCCCCACTATTAACGATTGATTAAATTTGACATATTGTGGTTGATTTATCAAGCTGCGGCGGACAGGGGCACACATACGCACTCCTGTCCGCCGCAGCTCGCCTCTGGCGGGCTGAATTCCGCTGCCAGAATTCAGCATTGCACACGAGCGCTATTTTGCGCTCGCGTGCAATCCTGCCCCCTGCCCCGCGCACAGTCAGTCACACGCGGGCATGAGCTGTCAATCTCCCTTTACGGATGAGACTGGGGAAATTAAAATTTGCCACCTAAAAGGGTGGCAAAAGTTTAGGGGAGCAGCGGTCTAATGACCACTGCTTGTTAAATACGGACTGAAGTTTCTCTTGTGAGAACCTGCAGCCATAGCGGGGCGAAGCATTTGATAAATCGACCCCTTAATTATATAATGAACAAAACTGCCTTTATCTACTTGGCATACTTCATGCAATTTTTTTTCAATTTATGTATTGAAAGGTCTATAAATCTTAAAACATGAACCATTTCAAAGAGTGGTTATTTTTAGAACAAATTGTAAAGCTGTTATTAAGGTTTTCAACAAAACCACATAATTTGAGCTATGGAAATTAAAAGTCAAAATTTTCCAAGTATAACTCACAAGGCATGATCCAGTTTTAGACTACTCTTCAAGTAAGATATGACAGGAAGGATATTCACCAATTATTAGCTCTTCTGTGAAAGATCAGTATACAGGGTAATTTAATTACATTCATCTTAACAACAGACTGGTATTGGTATCATCCTGTGATCTTTTTTTTTTTTTTTTTTTTGTAATGTATTTATATTTTATATACAGCACTGTATTTAGAATTGTGTTTTAAAAATGACGATTGCAATCTGAATGCTTTCTTTTAACTTTTACAAATTGCATTACACTTTGTATTGTTACTTTTTAAAATAAGCCAACAGCTTCATAGATTAGACTGAACATGGGGCAATTCCTGGGTATTTCTTAAATTGTCTCCTGGTCCTCAAGTTCAACTGTAAGCAGATGAAGTTTGTTTAAAGTTCACAATTCACTTGGTTAAAGGGACAGTCTAGTAAAAATTAAACTCATGGGGCGCGATCCAATATACGGCGCAGGTTTCGGCGCAAGCGTGGAAACCTGCGCCGCCCATAGTTTCAGCTCGCAATTCGAGCTATCCCATATACGGCGCCGTCAGATGCTAAAGTGCCGTAAGTCTCACAAACCAGTGATGTCCAGAAATCTGCGTAAGTAAAAGTTTCTGGAGTCGTCAGTGACTTACGGCACTTTAGAAACTGCCGCCGCATAAAAAACCTGACTAAGTTATTAAATCACCCGTACTGTCTAACACGCCTCCTAAACATAGCCCGACACGTATACCCCTCTATCCGCTATCCCCCCTCACTCTCCTAATACTAATAAAGTTATTAACCCCTAAACCGCCGCTCCCGGACCCCGCCGCCACCTACATTATCTATATTACCCCCTAATGTGAGCCCCCTACACCACCGCTACCTATTTTATCTATATTACCCCCTAATGTGAGCTCCTACACCACCGCCTTCTATATTACCTACCCCCTAATGTGAGCCTCTTACACCGCCGCCATCTATATTACCTACCCCCTAATGTGAGCCCCTTACACCATCGCCATCTATATTACCTACCCCCTAATGTGAGCTCCTACCCCGCCGCCAGCTATATTAAAATTATTAACCCCTAATTTAATCCCCCTACACCTCCACCAGCTATATTAAATTAATTAACCCCTAATTTAATCCCCCTTCCCCGCCGCCAGCTATATTAGTTTAATTAACCCCTAATCTAATCCCCCTAAAGTAATCACCTCTATTACCAGTCCTTAAAAGGGTCTTTTGCGTGACATTGCCCCAAAGTAACAGCTCTGTTGCCAGCCCTTAAAAGGGCTTTTTGCGGGGCATGCCCCAAAGAAATCAGCTCTTTTACCAGCCCTTAAAGGGGCTTTTTGGGTTAATATAGTTATTATATTATATATATTAACTATATTAACCCTAATTATAGTAGGGTTAATATAGTTAATATCGTTATTATATTATAAATATATTAAGTATAATAACCCTATCTAACTCTAACATCCCTAACTAAATTCTTATTAAAATAAATCTAATATTAATATTATTAATTAAAATATTCCTATTTATATCTAAATACTTACCTATAAAATAAACCCTAAGATAGCTACAATGTAATTAATAATTACATTGTAGCTATTTTAGGGTTTATATTTATTTTACAGGTAACTTGGTATTTAATTTACCTGTAAAATAAATCCTAACCTAAGTTACAAATACACCTACACTATCAATAAATTAAATAAACTACAAATATCTAAACTAAACTACAATTAAATACACTAAACTAAATTACAAAAAAACCCCGCTAAATTACAAAAAATAAAAAAAGATTACAAGAATTTTAAGCTAATTACACCTATTCTAAGCCTCCTAATAAAATAACAAAGCCCCCCAAAATAAAAAAAATTCCCTACCCTAATCTAAATTACAAAAGTTAACAGCTCTATTACCAGCCCTTTAAAGGGCCTTTTGTGGGGCATGCCCCAAAGAAATCAGCTCTTTTGCCTGTAAAAAAACCAACACCCCCCCATTACAACCCACCACCCACATACCCCTATTCTAACCCACCCAATCCCCCCTTAAAATAACCTAAGTCTAACCCCCAAGTGCTCCTTACCTGTCCTGAAGACCGGCGGAGAAGGTCCTGTTCCAGGCGGCGACCTCTTCTTCTTCCAGGATCCAGCCTGCACGGAGCGGGGGAGTTGAAGACCGATGACCGCGGAGCTGATGACCGTCCATCTGGAACTGAAGACTGGCGATGCTGGAACTGAAGATCGGCGACGCTGGAACCGAAGACCTCTGGAACTGAAGACCGGAGCCGGAACGTGGAGGATCCTCTTCCTACGATCGCCGCCATACACCAAATAGGAATTCAAGGTACGCGATTAAAAATGGCGTCCCTTGAATTCCTATTGGCTGATTTGAGCCTTCAAATTCAAATCAGCCAATCGGATGCGAGCTACTTTAATTCTATTGGCTGATTTTAATAGCCAATAGAATAAGAGCAACTGTAATTCTATTGGCTATTCTAATCAGCCAATAGAATTAAAGTAGCTTGCATCCAATTGGCTGATTTGAATTTGAAGGCTCAAATCAGCCAATAGGAATTCAAGGAACGCCATTTTTAATTGCGTACCTTGAATTCCTATTCAGTGTATGGCGGCGATCGTATGAAGAGGATCCTCCACGTTCCGGCTCCGGTCTTCAGTTCCAGAGGTCTTCGGTTCCAGCATCGCCGGTCTTCAGTTCCAGATGGACGGTCTACAGCTCCGCGGTCATCAGTCTTCAACTCCTCCGCTCCACGCTGGCTGGATCCTGGAAGAAGAAGACATCTCCGTCTGGAACAGGACCTTCTCCGCCGGTCTTCAGGACAGGTAAGGAGCACTTGGGGGTTAGACTTAGGTTTTTTTTAGGGGGGATTGGGTGTGTTAGAATAGGGGTATGTGGGTGGTGTGTTGTAATGGGGGGGTGTTGTTTTTTTTACAGGCAAAAGAGCTGATTTCTTTGGGGCATGCCCCACAAAAGGCCCTTTTAAGGGATGGTAATAGAGCTGTTAACTTTTGTAATTTAGATTAGGGTAGGGAATTTTTTTTTATTTTGGGGGGCTTTGTTATTTTATTAGGGGGCTTAGAATAGGTGTAATTAGCTTAAAATTCTTGTAATCTTTTTTTATTTTTTGTAATTTAGTGAGGGTTTTTTTGTCATTTAGTTTAGTGTATTTAATTATAGTTTAGTTTAGATATTTGTAGTTTATTTAATTTATTGATAGTGTAGGTGTATTTGTAACTTAGGTTAGGATTTATTTTACAGGTAAATTGGTAATTATTTTAACTAGGTAGCTATTAAATGGTTATTAACTATTTAATAGCTATTGTACCTAGTTAAAATAAATACAAAGTTACTTGTAAAATAAATATAAACCCTAAAATAGCTACAATGTAATTATTAATTACATTGTAGCTATCTTAGGGTTTATTTTATAGGTAAGTATTTAGATTTAAATAGGAATATTTTAATTAATAATATTAATATTAATTAGATTTATTTTAATAAGAATTTAGTTAGGGATGTTAGAGTTAGATAGGGTTATTATACTTAATATATATATAATATAATAACGATATTAACTATATTAACCCTAATATAATTAGGGTTAATATAGTTAATATATATAATATAATAAATATATTAACTATATTAACCCTAATATAATTAGGGTTAATATAGTTAATATAGCTGGCGGCGGTGTAGGGGGATTAGATTAGGGGGTAATACATTTATTATAGGTGGCGGCGGTGTTGGGGGATTAGATTAGGGGTTAATACATTTAATATAGCTGGCGGCGGGGTAGGAGCTCACATTAGGGGGTAGTTTAATATAGCTGGCGGCGTGTAAGGGGTTCACATTAGGGGGTAGTTTAATATAGCTGGCGGCGGGGTAGGAGCTCACATTAGGGGGTATGTCATGTAGCTGGCGACGGTGTAGGGAGATCACATTAGGGGGTTATACTTTTAATGTAGGTGGCGGCGGGGTCCGGGCGCGGCGGTTTAGGGGTTAAATACTTTATTAGGGATTGTGGCGGGGGATCGCGGTTGACAGGTAGATAGACATTGCGCATGCGTTAGGTGTTAGGTTTTATTTAGCAGATCGCGGTTGATAGGTAGATAGACATTGCGCATGCGTTAGGTGTTAGGTTTTATTTAGCAGATCGTGGTTTGACAGGTAGATAGACATTGCGCATGCGTTAGGTGTTAGGTTTTATTTGGCAGGTAGTTTAGGGAGTTACGGGGCTCAAATAGACAGCGTAAGACTTACTACGGCTGCATTTTGTGGCGAGGTGAAAATGGAGTAAGATTTCTCCATTTTCGCCACGTAAGTCCTTACGCTGTATATTGGATACCAAACTGCGCGGGTTTGGTATACCTGCCTATGGCTCAAAAAACTTCGGGTGAAGGCAGAAATATACAAGCGTAACTTCTAGGTTACGCCGTATATAGGATACCAAACCCGTGCAAATTTTGGCGTCGCTGGCTTCTGCGGGTGACGCTGTATATCGGATCGGGCCCATGATTCAAATAGGGCATGTAATTTTAAACAACTTTCCAATTTACTTTTATCATCAACTTTGCTTTGTTCTCTTGGTATTCTTAGATAAAAGCTAAACCTTGGTAGGCTCTTATGCTAATTTCTAAGCCCTTGAAGGCCACCCCTTATCTGAATGCATTTGACAGTTTTTCACAGCTAGAGGGCATTAGTTAATGTGTGCCATATAGATAACATTGTGCTCACACTCATAGAGTTACTTATGAGTGGGCACTGATTTGCTAGAATGCAAGTCTGTCAAAAGAACTGAAATAAGAGGGCAGTCTGCAGAGGCTTAGATACAAGGTAATCACAGAGGTAAAAAGTATATTAACATAACAGTGTTGGTTATGCAAAACTGGGGAATGGGTAATAATAAAGGGATTATCTATCTTTTTAAACAATAAAAATACTGGGGTAGACTGTCCATTTAACAAACAGAAAAGTAATACTAAACTAAAAGCAGATACAAGTTAAACTCCTACTCTCCACTGTGAATTTCTTCATTCCAGAGGCCCTCAATACTCTCATCTCTCTAATACTTAATTTGCACAGTGATTTCACTCCAGGCTGGAGAGTCTGAAAAGCAGGTCCAAAGGACCCAATTCTCTAAACCTTTCTGTTTAGATGAGATTATCTAAAATAGTCCTCCAGCACTATGAGATCCTTCACAAGATTCTAGAAAGGAAAATGCTGTTATATCTCTGTAAGAAGCATTTCTGGAAGTGAAAGATAAGTACAGGTAGCCCTCAGTTTACGCCGGGGTTAGGTTCCAGAAGGAATGGTTGTAAATAGAAACTGTTGTAATGTGAAACCCAGTTTATACTGTAAGTCAATGGGAAGTGAGGGAGTTAGGTTCCAGGCCCCTCTCAAAATTGTCATAAGTAACACCTAATACATTATTTTTAAAGCTTTGAAATGAAGACTTTAAGTGCTAAACAGCATTATAAACCTAATAAAATAATCATACAACACAGAATATATCATCAAACTAAGTTTAATGAACAAAAACATTTTATTACTTGCATTTTTCTGCAAACAGTTCTCTGCATTGTTAGGATGTTAGATAATATCGGGTCTGCAGCTTTTCTATACATTCCAGTCTGGACTGATTTATAGGCACCCTGACCTTCAAGCAGCTGGGCAGGAAGATAAAAGGGAAGTGGCTGCTAGATCTTCTTCCTTTGAAAGCTGCTCAATAGCTCTGGTCTGGTTATACTGATTCATTTTAGCCTGCTTGGCTTGGATATCTTTGCTGCAACACAAGCGGACAGCTCCACCTACTGGCCTGCCCTTATTTTAATCAATGCACTGCTTCTCAAAGCTTTTCAATAGCAGTCACATGACTGAGAAAAAAGGGCGTTATTCTGAAACTGCGCAAATTGAACCACCGTAAACAGAGGGCCACCTGTACAGTAGAGTATAGCACTACATGAAATAAAAGTTTTGTTTTATTTTCAAATTGTTCTTTGCGTTTAAGTTTTTTTGCATTCAAGCTTTATAGTTCCCTTTAACAATAGAATTCTCTCCATGTATCCTTTTCAAGTGTAATTACACGTTGTATTTTCTTATATAAAATAAGGCTTATCGTTTCAGAGAGAGAACTGAACAGGGAATTTCCTGGTTATACAAGCACATAAAGCTTTATTTGATTTTTATATGAAATGTTTAGTTATGCATAATAAAACAACTTTGCAATATCATTTCATTATTTATGTTGCCCCTTTTTATGTAATTTAGCTCTCTCAATTGTGGATTTTATTACAAGGGCAAAGACTTCATATTTTGCTAAACCGTTTCTTTTTACTGCTCCACAGCACTTAAAAGCAAGTACAATATGAACAGAAACACAAAGAAAAACAAGAATACAGAAAATAGCTCAATGAAAGAAAGCCTTGAGTGGTCAGATAAAAAAAGTGACCAATGAGAGTAGTCCAGATAACCATAAAGTATCTAATAAGTCTCTAATCCTCCTCTTTTCTCTTTGCTGCTCTAAGAGATAAGATAATTTACTCTGTTAAAATTCACTGTTTTGATATTTCGTTATGTATTTAATTATAATTGCTCCATATTTAAGTTCCTATTTTTTATTATCTAATACTTTTGTTTTATTATTATATTATTTTCTATATTGCCTGTTTTCATATTTTACCCTTCTCAGATTTATTTTTTCTTTGGCTTTAATTTTCCTTTTCGATTCTTTTACCTCTTCTTCCGTTTAGTTTTTTCCTTTCTCCTGCCGTTCTTCCGCCTCGTTCTTTTGTTGTGTCCCTGTTCACCATATTATTATTGTTATTATTATTATTATCAGGTGTTTATAGAGCGCCAAAAGGTTCCGCAGCACTATGAACATGGGTGGTATATAAAAATGATTACAGGGATCAAATGGGGAGAGAGGGTCCTGCCGAGAGTTGCACTGTTGTAGTCGGCTCTTATGAAGGTGAACTACAAATAGCTGGGCTCATAGCTTACATGCTATAGGGTTTTAGGGGATAGCAGTGGAGATAGGAAGGTTAGTGTAGGTTGTAAGCGTCCCTGAATAGTAGAGTCTTCAGGGAGCACTTGAAGCTTTTAAAACTAGGGGAAATTCTTGTAGAGTGAGGCAGAGAATTCCATAAAATGGGAGCCAGTCTTGAGAAATCTTGTAGACGGGAATGTGAGGAGGTAACAAGAGAGGAGGAGAGTAGGAGATCATGAGCGGAGTGAAGGGGACGGGAGGGAGAGTATCTGGAGACAAGGTCTGAGATGTAGGGGGGATCAGTGCAATTGAGGGCTTTGTGTGTCAGAGTGAGAATTTTGTGTTTAATCCTGGAGGCAAGAGGAAGCCAGTGAAGGGATTGGCAGAGAGGTTCGGCAGATGAAGAGCTACGTGCAAGGAAGATGAGCCTGGCAGAGGCATTCATCATGGATTGTAAAGGAGCTAAACGGCAGCTAGGGAGACCAGAGAGTATAGAGTTGCAGTAGTCAAGGCGGGAAAGGATGAGAGAGTGAATTAAAATCTTTGTTGTGTCTTGTGTAAGGAAATGTCTAATTTTAGCAATGTTTTTAAGGTGGAAGAGGCAGACTTTAGGACTGAATGTGAGGAGTGAAAGAAAGATCTGAGTCAAGTGTGACCCCAAGACATCGGGCATGTGAGGTTGGGGTAATGATGGAGTTGTCAACAGTTATACAGACATGGGGGGTGGAGATTTTGGAAGAAGGGGGGAAAATAAGGAGCTCAGTTTTGGAGAGATTTAGCTTGAGGTAGTGAGAGGACATCCAAGATGAGATATGAGAGAGACAGTTAGTTACACGGGTTAGCAAGGAAGGAGATAGTTCTGGTGCTGAGAGGTAGATTTGGGTATGGTCAGCATACAAATGATAATAAAACCCGTGGGACTTTATTAAGGAACCTATTAAGTACGTGTAGATTGAGAAGAGAAGGGGACCAAGAACAGAGCCTTGCAGCACCCCAACAGAAAGAGGTAACGAGGCAGATAGGAAGAGAACCAAGAGAGAGCTGTGTCACAGATGCCGAAGGATTGGATGGTATGGAGCAAAAGAAGGTGGTCGACAGTATCAAAGGCTGCAGACAGATCAAGGAGGATAAGTAGAGAGAAGTGGCCTTTTGATTATGCTGTAAGTAGGTCGTTGGTAACCTTAAAGGGACAGTTTACTCAAAACATTTCTCCCCTTTAATTTGTTCCCAATGATCCACTTTACCTGCTGGAGTGCATTAAATTGTTTACAAGAATTTCCATTGCCCTTATATTGGCATTTGAAATAGTTTATGTAGCCTGTGGTATCCACACCTATCCTTAAAGTTTTTGGCCTAGAGGCCAAGCTGTGTTAACACAGTCAGTAGAAGAAATTACACTCCTAGTGGGTTATAGAAGAGATATGGTAATAAAATGTTAATTTTCCATTGTTCTCTCCAAGTATTGGTGATTGGTTTATGGACAGATATAAGATAAAGAAGCTGTATATTTACACAATGTGATAAAGCAATGAGATCGGATTATACCTACAAGCTCAGCCCATTTTATTAGGTTGTGGCTTCAAAACACAAAGTCAGCTAATTCATATACACAAATAAGCCTTAAAAAGCAAATCTCATACATTTTATACTCTGCAGCTGGTAAAAAAAGTAATTGGAAACACATTAAGAGAAAAACAATTTTATAGTATACTGTCCCTTTAACAATTGCTGTCTCTGTTGAGTGAAGGGGGTGAAATCCAGTTTGCAGTGGGTCAAGGAGGGAGTTTAATTTAAGGAAATGGGATAGACGTGCATATACTAGCTTTTCAAGAAGCTTTGAGGCAAGAGGTAGTAGGGAAATAGGGCAGTAGGTGGATGGAGAGGTTGGATCGAGAGAAGGTTTTTTGAGGATAAGTGTGACTAATGCATATTTAAGAGATGTGGGAACTATACCAGTGCTGAGGGAGAGGTTGAAGATGTGTGTGAGTATAGGGGTAAGGGTAGAAGAGAGGGAGGGGAGTAGTTGTGAGGGGATGGGGTCGAGGGGACAGGTAGAAACTTCATCCTCTGTAATAGGGGCAAAAGAGCTAAATGTATGGCTATGTGGGTTTTGGATGATTGTGAGCTTTTGAGGGGGTGAGAGATCGGTAGTATGTTGAGAGCTGATTTAATTTCTGATGGAGTCGATTTTGTTCTTGAAGTAGCTGGCAAAATCTTGGGCTGAGAAAAAAGTTGTGGTGCGAGGTGGGGGTGGGCGGAGAAGAGTATTGAATGTGGGGAACAGACGTTTTGGTTTTGAAGAAAGAGTAGAGATAAGAGTAGAGAAGTAATGTTGCTTATATAGATTAAGGGCAGAATAGTAAGAGTTCAAGATGAACTTATAGTGAAGAAAGTCAGCAGAACTCTGAGATTTCCTCCAGTGTCACTCAGCAGTACGAGAACATCTGCGTAGGTACTGTGTCAGAGGAGTATGCCAGGGCTGAGGATGAGTGTATGTTTTCCGAGCTATGGTAGGTGGGGCCAGGTTATCAAGGACAGATGTAAAGGGCGGAGTTATAGTGGCAGATGGATTCATCAGGACAGGAAAAGGAGGGGATGGAAGAGAGAAGAGGTTCGAGAGAGCTAGCGAGCTGTTGCTGATCTAATGACTTGATTCTTCTGTGAAGTTTAGTGTGAGGGGTAGAAGGAGGGAGAGTTGTAGGGAGGGAGGTGATGGTACAAGTGAGAAGGTGGTGGTCAGAAAGAGGAAAAGGTGAGTTTGTGAAGTTTGAGAGAGTGCATCGAAAATCAGATCAAGGGATTGACCATCTTTGTGAGTGGGAAAGTCAGTCCATTGTGACAGGCCGAAAGCGGAAGTGAGTTGCAGAAGTTGTTTTGCAGGGGATGCAGAGGGATTATCAACTGGGAGGTTGAAGTCACTGAAAATGAGGGCAGGGGTATCCGAGGAAAGGAAGTAAGGTAGCAAAGTGATCTAGAAATAGAGTTGTGGAGCCAGAGGGGTGGTATATGACTGCAACGTGTATAGAGAGGGGAGAGTATAAGCAAATCATGTGTGTGAATGAAGAAAATGTGAGGGAAGAGAAGGGATATATTTGTTGAAAGGTGCAATGAGAGGAAAGTAAAATACCAACACCACCTCCTTGTCTATTGTCAGGCCTAGGAGTGTGGCTGAAGTGGAGACCCCCATGTGACAGTGCAGCAGAGGAAGCAGTGTCTGAAGGAGAGAGCCAGGTTTCTGTGAGAACCAGAAGATTGAGAGAGTGGGAGATAAAGAGGTCATGGATAGAAGTGAGTTTGTTGCAAACAGAGCAAGAGTTCCATAGTGCACAAGTGAAGGGGGTGGTGGCTTTAGATGCAAGAGGAATAAGATTGAGGTTACCAGAGTTTTGTTTATAAAGTCTATTGAAGGGCACAAATGGGTGTGCAGGGCAGGGAAGTTGTGGGGAACCAGGATTAGGGGAGATTTTACCAGCAGCTAGTATGAGAGGGAGAGTGACATGAGATGCGGATTTGCAGTAGTGAGACTGTTTTTGTGGTGAGTTGCAAGGGGGAGAGAGAGTCTTTAGTAATGTGTGAAGTTCATGGATACAAAAGTAAGGTGAGGTTAAGAGAGATGGGCTAATGAGCAATGCAGGTGGTGAGGGGTAAGGAGTAATTGAGTAAAGTAGTTTGTTGAACAGACAAAAGGTGGCAAAAAGGGATATTAAGATATTGTGCATTTTTTTACAAAATAGACAGGGTAAAAAA
This sequence comes from Bombina bombina, assembly GCF_027579735.1. Lineage (NCBI taxonomy): Eukaryota > Metazoa > Chordata > Amphibia > Anura > Bombinatoridae > Bombina > Bombina bombina. The sequence continues at coordinate 253,533,030 of NC_069503.1, forward strand.
CTCTGTATTAAAACAGAACTTGCCTTATCCCTTGTCCAATCCTTGTTGAATTCTTGTATAATTTGTTGTGCCTCACTTATAAATGTTCACTTAAGAGATGTGAACAGATGATCTTACAATATTGCTATCTAACATACATTGCTAGCCCCTGCATTGCTTTCCCCATAGAAGTGTTAAATTTATAGGCCAGAGCATTCAGCTGAATGCAATAAATTAGGTAATGACCTGATCAAAGACAATCAAAAAGCCAATTGGGAAAATTTGATTCAGGGTGAGATAAGTTAAAAATAACAGACCATAGAATTTGGGGGAGGCTGTGGTTAAACCATTAGTGAAATTATAAATTTAGGAATTAAAACAAGTATTTGCAAGGTTTGAACATCACATAGATAAAGGCAAGATATCAGCAGGGTGAATACATAATTAATTGTACAGACAAATGTAAAAAGAGAGGCTTGCAATACAGATGACACAAAAAACAGGGAAATTGGCAGGATTTGAATGCAGGGATCAATTCACATACCAAAGAGAGACTTGTAGTAAAAATGACACAAAAAACAGGGAAATTGGCAGGATTTGAATGCAGGGATCAATTCAGAAAGAGAGACTTGTAGTACAAATGACACAAAAATAACCAGGGAAATTGACAGGATTTGAATGCAGGGATCAATTCACATACCAAAGAGAGACTTGTAGTACAAATGACACAAAAACAGGAAAATTGGCAGGATTTAAATGCAGGGATCAATTCACATACCAAAGAGAGACTTGTAGTACAAATGACACAAAAAAACAGGGAAATTGTCAGGATTTGAACGCAGGGATCAATTCACAAACCAAAGAGAGACTTGTAGTACAAATGACACAAAAACAGGGAAATTGGCACGATTTAAACACAGGGATCAATTCACATACCAAAGAGAAACTTGTAGTGCAAATGACACAAAAAAACAGGGAAATTGGCAGGATTTGAACGCAGGGATCAATTCACATACCAAAGAGAGACTTGTAGTACAAATGACACAAAATACAGGGAAATTGGCAGGATTTGAATGCAGGGATCAATGCATATACCAAAGAGAGACTTGTAGTACAAATGACACAAAAAAACAGGGAAAGTGGCAGGATTTGAATGCATGGATCAATTCACATAACAAAGAGAGACCTGTAGTATAAATGACACAAAAAACAGGGAAATTGGTAGTGTTTGAATGCCTGGATCAATTCACATACCAAAAAGAGACTTGTAGTACAAATGACACAAAAAACAGGGAAATTGGCAGGATTTGAATGCAGGGATCAATTCACACACCTGAAAGCAGAAGAGAGTCGGTTAACTCAGCATTCCTTAGCAGATGTCAATAAGCAGTTTGTTAGTTAGTAAACAGCAGTGTGGTGAGTATTGAGTATAATCGTTGTATAATTCGTTGTGCCTCACTTATAAATGTTCACATAAGAAATGTGAACATATGATCTTACCATATTGACCACGGCCCCGTCTATTGCATCTTCACACTCCATTTTGCTGCCCTCTCCTTACCTCAGATCTGGATTGCCCTCAGACCATCCCTCTCCCTCAAGACACTCCATTACGATACTTTGTAGTTTTTCTGCTAATTGTGGTTATCTATTAATTTAAAATATCTTTACTTTCTACTAAATATAATGTACTAAATCTCTATGGTATAACCACTAAAACCAACACAGATAAATTGTGAAATAAACTCTATGAGAGGGTCTCCATTATTTGCCAAACAGTTTATTTAGGAATCAATATATGTTAATAATAAGATAAATATTTACAGGTATATATATATATATATATATATATATATATCTATTTTACAGATACAGTCCACATTTTAAGATACAGGGCAACTTTACTACACACTAACCCCAATTTGTTCAATACTGCTAAAATAATCATAGGAATGTACTTAGCCATATTTCTTGAGAGTTTCAGCCATCTTTACAGCATGCCCAGGATACAAAAGAGAGAGACAGAGGCTCTGGTGTTACAGTATTTTATACCCCAATTCAAAAGGGAGTGGCTTATCAAATGTCACTCAAAAAGACCATTGGGTGTGTCTTTCTAGACAGACACTAGACAAAAGAACTACTTGAATAAACCAGCTATGTGAATTGCCAGTTATAAAATCTGTGAGCTATATTCCAATATCCCTGTGATAAAAATGTCACCACATTCCCTCACTTTTTCTTCTCCTATGTTGCCCCGTTTTCTAGTTATACCCACTAGTACAGAAGAACACAGTGGGAGCGAAAACCTTACAGGAAAAATTCTCCCACCATCCCTTAAGACTCGGCGATATGAGCTCTTCTGTACTTTCCTAGGACTGTCAATTCCTAGTCTAACTTTATACAATTCATTAAAAAAAATGCATTTAAAATTATACATAGAAACACAAAATCCTATGCTAAACCCCATTAGCAACATTTATACAATGGTCTTAAATATTGGGAAAAGTTCATGTATGAGTGTGTGAGTGTGGGTGCACTAGATGGGTATGCGTGTAGTAAAATCTTTATTAAGAAAGTGTGAATTGTGCCTGTAAAACATAAGTTATAATGGTTCACTGAAGTTCTTTGTTGTCATCTTTTGGCATCTGGTCCTTGCTTTTGCTTTACCAAATCTCTCTTTTTGAAGCACTTTGTTTTTTCCAAGACCCTCAAAGGAATGAAAAAAGATTAAAACCAGGCATATATTTACTTCACACTACAACACTCTATCTGCAGTAGAAACCACATTCACAGTTATTAACTTCATGTTGGAAAGTGCCTCTGTTATTGCATCATCCCACTCGCACCCTTACTTAAACTTATGTTGCTTGATTTATATGATTATTTACCCCTTTATAATATATATATATATATATATATATATATATATATATATATATATATATATATATATATATATATATATTGGCCTAATGCACCATTTTACATCTCCATTGTGATACATTATACTTATTTAATTTGTCCAATGCCACCATCATAGCTTCATGGTAAGATCAGTCCTGAAGACACCTGAAAAACAACAATCTATAATATGTGTTTTTGGGGAAAAACTGGAAGGAAAGGTGAGAAGCCTTCTATCTTCATTGGTTTTCTTCCTGCAAGATAAGACTTCAGACAGTTTACATAGAAATGGTATTGCATGTGGCCTCCCAAAACTAATCACAATGGAGGTATCTGTTATTGTTTTTTAGAAAGAGAATGCATCAATTAACTATACATTCTTAATATTGGCATTTAAAACTTAATAATGAAAAACACTTAAAATTATTAATTGGACTTAAAACTAAAGTACACATTACACAATACAAATGTACTGCAAACAAATAAGCTTTTAAACAAAAAATGAATTATTTAATTTGAGCCCTCCAGCTCTGTCAGTTGCTTCTTTAGAAACCCAATTTGATCTCTCATTCTCCTGTTTTTTTGTTTGAGTTCCCAATAACTTAAGTTGGCCTTATTGTTTATCTCATTTGACCTCAGCCTCCAATTTTCTCCTCTGTTAATATCGCCATTTAAATTCCTGTCTCTCCAGTTTCCTGTATTTGATGCTCTACTATTCTGATATCCACAAACATTCCTTCTATTACACCTCTCTGATTCCTGCCTGTGAATAGTCAGATTATTCTCCATTGACTGCTTCACTGCAGAATTTGCCTTAATGGTGTATGGGTGATAATTCCACCACTTCTCAGCTCTAGTGAGCACCATATGTAGGTTTGTGGAGTTTGGATCATACAGCTTTACAAACTCCTGACATTTTCTGGGGAGAGCTTCAAGTACCCTCTGTATGTGAGCTGGTGACCCCCAGACCATTTGGGTCTGTGGCTGGCGCAGCACACACCAAAATAAAACTCTTTTTGCTACTTCAAATGGCCCATCTAGTGGTCTCATGGTAATTTCACTAATCTCTTTTTCTAGACTAGTAAAATTGAAAAAGGTTTTAGCTATCCTGCCAGCCTGATCACATATACTTGAATTAAATCCTAATAACCTGTTGGCATAGGGGCCCATGGCATCTTGAAGCAATTCTGTCCATTCCTGCATGCTCATACCTAATGTTATGGCTTTTTCAGTTCCCTTGTGAAACCAATGTGAAAAGTTATTAAAGCTGTTTGTGGGTATTGTGCCCCACCATTTCTTAAAAATGTCTTTATCTGCTACAGTCATTGGCCTAGTCTGATTTGAAAAACCTGTAGGAACTTTCAGGTTGTTAAAATTCTCAGAAATGATGACAGGGGCAATTGGAACAGAACTTTGGTTTTTAGTGGGGCCCATTTGCATTTTATCTTGTTTTAGTACTTGTTTTGGCTCTTTCCTTTGTGGCAGTAAGTTATCACTATCTGCATTGTTCCCAGAAATATCACTAATTATTTTTTCTTTTTGTTCAATTTTCATCTGTAACTCAGTAATTTTGTTTGAGTATTCGTTACTGATGTGTTCTGTTAATTTTAATTTACGTTGTAATTTACTGATCTGTATGGTGTTAGTTAAAGCAGAAAGCTTAATACAATCTCTGTCAGTCTGTGTGCTATCTAACTTTAATTTAAGGTCTTTATTTTGCTCTGTCAGGTCTCCAATAATGTCCGTTAATCCCTTTATTGTTGAAATCACTGCCTGCGCTATCATACATTTTCTTTTATTATTATTCATCTTTTTAAGAGTTAATACCTGTGTTAGTATATCTAAAACACTTTCACACTTGTTGTTTTTAGCTTCTGGGATGAGGAATGGACCATTATATTTCTGAATGTAATTGTTAAAGTAATCACAGACATTTTTAACAGATAGCTGTTAGAACTAAAAATAATTATTAAAAAAATATATTTATATATATATATATATATATATATATATATATATATATATATATATATATATATATATATATATATACTAGAATAGTGTGTCTCTCACAGCATAGTAGTTTTTTTTTTAAATGTTAACACAGGATGTACAAGATACCATTGAGATGCTAATTTTACACAACAAAGGACATAGCAGTTAAGCCATGTAGAAGGGGTAGTAATTAGATCTGTTTATAAGCAGGTCAGCATTCCAGCAGAGGTGGTAATATAGTTAAGTTTTTTCTAACCACTGCTCATTATTCTTTATTTTAAATCTGGGGAACAGACTTAGAATAGTGTGTCTCTCACAGCATAGTTTGCCAGACTATTTTAACTGCCCAAAATGCATGGAATTATCATCTCTATAGGGCAATGAAACACCAGACTAAACAGAAATTAAGCAGAACAAAATTAAAAAAATTAAATATTGTTCTCTTTTAAAAGGTGTAAACCATCAATAATACTAACCTAAATAAAATAAATGAACAAAGCAAAGCAAGGAATCCTTTTTACTGATATTTTCCCAAATTGAGGAAAAATTATAAAAATATTTTAAGTACAGGAAGATTCTATAGAACTTCTAAATGCTAATTTCAACTGTAGTTTTGGTTCCAGGATCTGCTCCAAACACAGGAAATGCAAATTTTTAACGTTGTTACCCAAAACAAAGGTTACACCTTTTGTATTCCATACAAACTTAATTAAAAATCTGAACAAAGAAATGGAAGAAGAAGGAGGGAAAAACAAAATATGCTTTAAACTGCTTATGGCTTAGCATATTCCCAAAATTAAACTGTAATTTCTTAACTTTAAATTCTACACAATTTCCCATACAATTCAGAATTAAATTTATGTATAGGGCAAGCTACAGCTCTGGGTGTAACACATTCACAGAAATTAATCCTTTGTAAAAAGAAATAAATAAAAAAAAATGTGCAAGAATATTACAATCTTTAAAAAATGGACATTATATTCAATCACTTTAACCTTACTGTGGCAGCTATTACATAGTACTGTAAAGCTTTTGTTTGTAAAAACATTTAGATGGGACCAACACAACACATGTCTCTAAAATTCATTAGAAAACTGATAGAAAACTGCATCAACAATAAAAGTATCCAGTTTCCAAAAACAAGAAAAATACAAGAGTTAAATGGACAGTCTAGTATAATCAACTTCCCAATTTACTTCCATCATCAAACTTGCTTTTTTTTCTCTTGGTATTCTAAGTTGAAGCCAAACATAGGTAGGCTCATATGATAATTTCTAAGCCTTTTAGGGTTGCCTCTTATCACAAGCTTTTTTTAAAATCTCTTTTCAACACAAAGAGACAGAAAATACACATGGGCCATATAGATAACACTGTGGGGGTTATTTAAGATTTAGCAGGCTACAAAACAGGCCTTCCCCTATGCAAATGCAAATTTATACAGACCAGAAATACAGGTTTTTTTAAAGCCATACTTTTCTTGAGAAACATAAAACAGGCCTTTGAAACCAACCACTATTTGCGCTTTTTAAATAAAGTACTACATACAAAAACTTTGCTATAAAACACCAAATCTACATTTACTACAGTTAAATTTAAAATAAATCAACATTCATTTAATTTCTGCAAAACTAAATGGCATATGGATTCGTCTACAACTTCATGGTCGCCAAAATGTGGTTATCTATTAATTTAAAATATCTTTACTTTCTACTAAATATAATATACTAAATCTCTATGGTGAAACCACTAAAAACCAACACAGATAAATTGTGAAATAAACTCTTAGAGGCCCTCCATTATTTGTCAAACAGTTTATTTAGGAATCAATATATGTTAATAATAAGATAAATATTTACAGGTATATATATATAAATCTATTTTACAGATACAGTCCACATTTTAAGATACAGGGCAACTTTACTAGACACTAACCCCAATTTGTTCAATACTGCTAAAATAATCATAGGAATGTACTTAGCCATATTTCTTGAGAGTTTCAGCCATCTTTACAGCATGCCCAGGATAAAAAGAGAGACAGAGGCTCTGGTGTTACAGTATTTTATACCCCAATTCAAAAGGGAGTGGCTTATCAAATGTCACTCAAAAAGACCATTGGGTGTGTCTTTCTAGACAGACACTAGACAAAAGAACTACTTGAATAAACCAGCTATGTGAATTGCCAGTTATAAAATCTGTGAGCTATATTCCAATATCCCTGTGATAAAAAATGTCACCACACTAATTAGCATTACTTTTCTGCTTGCTTTTTCCTGGCACTCACTACATAATACCTGCTGCTCTAGTGGTAACAATCATTGCCTGTTACTGCAGGGACTCTGGTTCTAATTTAGCTTGTCACTCTACAATTTTTTAGTGAGCAGTTATATTATTTTGATAGTACTTTGCTAAAATTATCTTTATTTATTTATTTAACCCCTACTTTGCCATTTTATTTAAAATAATTTATTTGATATTATTATTATAATTTCAACTTTTATTTACAAAATATATTTAATAATGTTTTTCATAATTTTGCAATATGTCTGATGAAAAACTTCACTCACTAACAGACAAATCTGTACAACATATGATTCTGAACTCAATAGATCATTTAAAGCAACAATTAAATATACAAATGCAATCTGTAATTCAAACTTCCACTATTCCTAAAAGTCTCAATAAGAGTAAAAAAATGTCTGCTTAGTTCAGACAGAAAATCTACTGCAAAAAATAAGCCAGTAATCTCCTCTTCAGATTCTGACTCAGAAGTTGATTTACAACTCACAAATAAAAGGTCACATAGACAAAGCTTCTACAATAGAGTCGTCTGACTCCGATATGGATTGTGAAGCTGAGAAATGAGAGGATTCATTATACACCCCAGAATTTTCAGATTTATCATCCTCTGATGATGCCCCTAAATTTAAAAAGACAATAATTGAAAAATCTAAAAAATCAAAGAGCTGAGTTTCCAAGACCAGAGCACCCTAACAACACTCATGTTATTCTAGACATAGATGTTAACTTATTAAAATTAAATGGTAACAGAAATTTTAATATTCATAAAGGTCCAGACAGGTTCCTTAAATCCTGTCAGGATAAAGTTTTGGATACCATAGGACCTGTCACCAAACTCTTTGAACTTTCTGAGAAAGCCTTTCGGCAAATTCCTCCTCAGATCCCTACTTAATTAGAGAAGGGCTTCAGAGAATAGTATATTTGATTGGCGACTATTGCCACTCAAAGGAGAAGGTTGGTACTTTTTGGAGAACAACGCCTCAAATAATTAAACAACTATGTTAATTCTTTGAATGCACTTAATAAAATAAAAACAAATACAAAGAAAAATGTTTACCCTCCTCAAAATATTTATGACAAGGCCGGGAAAGATAGAGGCCACTTTCCAGGTTGACGATTCATATCAAGGTCTCAATTTCAAAATAACCACCCTCCCTCCACATCCCTAACAATTTTTTTCCCTGCAAGATCCCAAACATGGAATTTCAGAGGTTTTCGCTCCAGAACTCAAAGAAGACCCTTTCATAGTAACTCTCTCTTATCCCTTTTTTAATTCTTTCCCACATTTAGTAGGAGGAAGATTAAAACACTTCAAACACAATCGAGAGAAGATAACTCTAGACCTATGGGTTCTTCATACTATGTCAGGCTTTCACCTAAACTTCATTTATCCCCCTTCCCAGTCCAAGTTACCCACTCCAATAAAATTATTTCTTCATGATTCCACTTTACTAGACATAGAACTGTCCTATCTTGTCCAAAAGTATGCAATAGAACTGCCCCATCTCAAGAAAATTATTTTAAAAGCAACATGTTCTTCATAAAGAAAAAAGAAGGCCTCTTTCACCCAGTGTTAAACTTGAGAATTTTAAACCAATTTCTTGAATACAATCACTTCAAAATGGAGGGTATTCAAATCCTCAGAGATTGCCTGATAGACAAGGACTGAATGGGATTAGGAGATTAGATTTAACAGATGCTTACCTAACAATTCCTATTCATCCTCATTTCAGGAATTTCCTATGATTCTGTATGGCAGTTTACCTGCCTTTCTTTTGGCCTTTCCTCTGCTCCTTGGACTTTCACAAAGATTCAAAAACCAGTGGTAGCCTGGCTTTGTTTAAGAGTGATTTGTCTCATTATTTATCTGGACCATATCCTTCTTATGCACCAGGATCACTCTACTCTTCTCCTTCATTTTAATCTAACTTTCAATCTCCTTCAAGATCTTGGTTGCCTCATCAACTTCAACAAGTTAGTCCTCTCTCCATCTCAAAATCTAACATTTCTAGGTTTCTCTGTAGACACCAAACTTGCCACTTTAAACATTCCATTAGAAAAGATAATAAATATCAAAAAATAAATTTCCTCTCTTCTGAAGAAGTTATTTCCCATCAGACTTTTAGCAAGCATTATATGACTTACAATGGTGTCTTTCCAACATTTCTGCCCCAAATGGGAAAGTTTGGGGAGCCAGATGTGGCTCTATTATCATAGGAGGCAAATTGTCAACTTTGGAACAACTATTACTTATCAACAACATGGAACTTCCAGCAGGCTCTTTTGCTGTGAAGAGTTTTTCCAAAATCAATAATCATATAATAATATAACAACTTCTCAGGATGGACAATATTTTGGCAGTAAGTTACATCAACAGATTGGGAGGAACCAACTCGAAATCTCTGTCAAACCTGACCAAAGACTTTATTCATCATTGTCTTTCTCAGAATATTTTCATCCAAGTGGAATATATCCCAGGTCTTTCAAACATAGCAGCAGACTGTGGTTCCAGATTTCTTCTAGATTCCAGCGATTGGAAACTCAACACTCCTTTATGTCTAGATATCTTTGCATCCCATTTCAACTTCCAAATAAAACCATTTTACAGTTGGAGACCGGATCCAGAAGCTCTTGTAATGGATGCCTTTCTTCAGAAATGTCAGACTCAAGGAGGCTATGCCTTTCCACCCTTTTCTATGATTACGCGGACAATATCCAAGATTCAGAGAGATCAGATTTCCCTTGTTATAATAACCCAATGCTGGCCCTCCCAACCTTGGTACCCATCTCTTCTAGAGATGTCTTTTCGTCTACCTCTTCTTCTTCCACATCAACCAGACATCCTTTCCAATCCCATCAGAGATTTTAACAATTTTGTCAAAACAGGTTCACTCAACCTTATAGCACGGACAATTTCAGGGGCTTCTGGTCCATCAAAGGCCTTTCTTCAGAAGCAAAAAATCTGTTACAAGACTCTTGGGGTCCAGGAAACAAGAAATGTTACCTTTCTTCTTGGAATAAATGATCTAGCTGGTGCTGTCAATGACATCTGGATCCATTTTTATCTCCTCTAAATGAAGTGTTAAATTTTCCGACTTCATTGTTTGAAGCTGGCTTGGCATACAGATCGATCAATGTGGTTGGATCGGCTATTTCAGCTGGTCATGTACTTAATAATAATTCCCCTTTTAGTCAACATATTTCTATTTGTCGACATGAAATCTATCAAACTTAAACGTCCCCCTTCTTCTAAGTATTCTCACTTTTGATATGTAAATTTGTTTTTTTCTCTTTACAATATATGGGCAGATAACTCGACCCTTTCGCTATGCAATGCCTTTAACTCACAATAAATGCTTAGTTAGTGCAAAGTGTACCTGATAGATGAATATCTGTTAGAATAGTGAAAATGTAGCTACTTAGTAGAAACAGCCCAATATAGCTGAGAGAACTGTTAATTTCAACTTAGTAGCATTTTGGTATGAATACAAAGTGTTAGGAACATGGAAGGTAACTTGATTAAGCTTACCCAGAAACTAACAGCTAGATAGTTTTGTCGGTAAAGACTTGCGTTGCTAACTAAAGGAAAAAAGAAAAGGAAAAAAGACAGGTGGCTACTGAGCTACAAAGAAAAAAGTTTATTCCAATAAAAATATATTAGTGAAAGAATAAGACACAACAAGCCAAAAAGAGGGAAACAGCAGTCTTAAATGTTTTGCGGACACTTGCGCTTAATCATAGATGCATCTATGATTAAGCGCAAGTGTGCGCGAAACATGTAAGACTGCTGTTTCCCTCTTTTTGGCTTGTTGTGTCTTTCACTTATTCTTTTTCCAGCGCTCACTTTAAAGAACGCTGGTATTACAAGTTTTCTGAATGGCTGCATTAGCCTCAGAAAAGTGAGCGTTGAGCAAATTTAGCTCCACATCTCACTGTAATACCAGTGTAGCTTATGGTAGCGTTAAGCTGGCTAAAACGTGCTCATGCACGATTTCCCTATAGGAAACAATGGGGCTGAGACGGCTTAAAAAAAAACACCTGCAAAAAAGCAGCGTCCAGCTTCTAACGCAGCCCCATTGTTTCCTATGGGAAAATAAGAAATATGTCTACTACACCTAACACCCTAACATGAACCCAGAGTCTAAACACCCCTAACCTTACACTTATTAACCCCTAATCTGCCGCCCCGACATCGCCGACACCTGCATTATATTATTAACCCCTAATCTGCTGCTCCGGACACCGCCACCACCTACGTTATACCTATGAACCCCTAATCTGCTGCCCCTAACATCCCCGACACCTACATTATATTTATTAACCCCTAATCTGCCGCCCCCAATGTCGCCGCAACCTACCTACAATTATTAACCCCTAATCTGCCGCCCCCAACGTCGCCGCCACTATTACTAAATGTATTAACCCCTAAACCTAATTCTAAACCTAACACCCCCTAGCTTAAATATAATTTAAATACTTCTAAATAAAAATTACTATAATTAAATAAATTAATCCTATTTAAAACTAAATACTTACCTATAAAATAAACCCTAATATAGCTACAATATAACTAATAATTACATTATAGCTATTTTAGGATTTATCTTTATTTTACAGGCAACTTTGTATTTATTTTAACTAGGTACAAGAGTTATTAACTATTTAAAATTTACCTAGCTAAAATAAATACAAAATTACCTGTAAATTAAATCCTAACCTAAGTTACAATTACACCTAACACTACTCTATAAATAAATAAACTAAATTAAATTAAACTAATTACAATTAAATAAAATAAAATAAATTACGAAAAAATCAAACACTAAATTACAGAAAATAAAAAAGAAATTACAATTTTTTTTAACTAATTACACCTAATCTAATCCCCCTAATAAAATAACCCCCCCCCCAAATAATAAAATTCCATACCCTATACTAAATTACAAATAGCCCTTAAAAGGGCGGCCTTTTACGGGGCATTGCCCAAAGTAATCAGCTCTTTTACCTGTAAAAAAAAAAATACAATACCCCCCAACATTACAACCCACATACCCCTACTCTAAAACCCATCCAATCCCCCCTTTAAAAACCTAACACTAACCCCCTGAAGATCACCCTACCTTGAGCCGTCTTCACCCAGCCGGCACAAGTGGTCCTCCATACGGCAGAAGTCTTCATCCGATCGGGGCAGAAGAGGTCCTCCAGACGGCAGAAGGCTTCATCCAGGCTGCATCTTCTATCTTCATCCTTCCGGCGTGGAGTGGGTCCATCTTCCATCCAGCCGACGCGGAGCATCCTCTTCAATCGAAGTCCTAACGAAGAATAAAGGTTCCTTCAAATTACGTCATCCAAGATCGCGTCCCTCGAATTCCGATTGGCTGATAGGATTCTATCAACCAATCAGAATTAAGGTAGGAAAAATCTGATTGGCTGATGCTATCAGCCAATCGGATTGAAGTTCAATCCGATTGACTGATCCAATCAGCCAATATAATGCGAGGTCAATCCTATTGGCTGATTGGATCAGCCAATCGGATTGAACTTCAATCTGATTGGCTGATAGCATCAGCCAATCGGATTTTTCCTACCTTAATTCCGATTGGCTGATAGAATCCTATCAGCCAATCGGAATTCGAGGGACACCATCTTGGATGATGTCATTTAAAGGAACCTTCATTCTTCGTTAGGACTTCGATTGAAGAGGATGCTCCGTGTCGGCTGGATGGAAGATGGAACCGCTCCGTGCCGGAAGGATGAAGATAGAAGATGCAGCCTGGATGAAGCCTTCTCCCGTCTGGAGGACCTCTTCTGCCCCAATCGGATGAAGACTTCTGCCGTATGGAGGACCACTTCTATTGTATTTTTTTTACAGGTAAAAGAGCTGATTACTTTGGGGCAATACCCCGCAAAAGGCCCTTTTAAGGGCTATTTGTAATTTAGTATAGGGTAGGGAATTTTATTATTTTGGGGGGCTTTTTTATTTTATTAGGGGATTAGATTAGGTGTAATTAGTTTAAAAAAATTGTAATTTCTTTTTTATTTTCTGTAATTTAGTGTTTGTTTTTTTCGTAATTTAGTTTAATTTAATTGTAATTAGTTTAATTTAATTTAGTTAATTTATTTATTTATAGAGTAGTGTTAGGTGTAATTGTAACTTAGGTTAGGATTTATTTTACAGGTAATTTTGTATTTATTTTAGCTAGGTAGTTATTAAATAGTTAATAACTATTTAATAACTATTGTACCTACTTAAAATAAATACAAAGTTGCCTGTAAAATAAAAATAAATCCTAAGCTAGCTACAATGTAATTATTAGTTATATTGTAGCTATCTTAGGGTTTATTTTATCGGTATTTAATTTTAAATAGGAATAATTTATTTAATTGTAGTAAATTTATTTCGTTTAATTTAAATTATATTTAAGTTAGGGGTTGGTTAGACTTAGGGTTAGACTTAGGTTTAGGGGTTAATAAATTTATTATAGTAGCGGCGACGTTGGGGTCGGCAGATTAGGGGTTAATAAATGTAGATAGGTGTCGGCGATGTTAGGGGCGGCAGATTAGGGGTTAATAAAATGTAACTAGTGTTTGCGAGGCGGGAGTGCGGCGGTTTAGGGGTTAATACATTTATTAAAGTGGCGGCGATGTCCGGTCAGCAGACTAGGGGTTAAATAATTTTATTATAGGGTTTGTGATGTGGGGTGGCCTCGGTTTAGGGGTTCATAGGTAGTTTATGGGTGTTAGTATACTTTTTAGCACTTTAGTTGAGTTTTATGTTCCGGCGTTAGCCCATAAAACTCTTAACTACTGACTTTTAAATGTGGTAGAAGTACCGCTCACTTCTTCCAAGACTTGTAATACCGGCGTTAGAAAAATTCCATTAAAAAGATAGGATACGCAATTGACGTAAGGGGATTTGAGGTAGCCAAAAGTCGCGGAAGAAAAGTGAGCGGCACACCTGTACCTGCAGGACTCTGGACTTGGGACCTCTCAATGCTGCTTTTTAAGGCTAACACAGAACTCGTAATCTAGGTGTAAGAGATCGGAAAATGTATAGGTTCATATGTTTTTCAGAGAAAGGAGACTCTCTTACACTTCTGTCAACTTGGAGAGGTGTTGAACAACATTTGTTGATGTTAGTTTCCAGTGGATACAACAAGAGAGTCACCAAAAATATAGAATCTATAGCCAGCATTTGTTTGATACGTGGATATCAGTCTTAGTAACAAGATAATGTAGTATAATATTCAGGATATGTTAATTATAAACATTCCTGTATTAAAGTGAATGTAAACTTTCAGCAATTAGTTAAAAACAGGGGTACTTTCATTGATGAAAGTTTACATTGCACCGTATTTGTAGAAATACTTACCTTTTACTCTCTAAAGCCGGATTGCTGATTTTTTTTTCTGCCACCTCATATCTTTGAACCCTTATAATTTTTTTATGCAATATTTTTCTTTAATAAATTAGTTATTATTGAATACATTAGACAGTGTTATTATGAGTGTACCTGTACTGTGCAATGTGTTTTTTATGTGTTTTGTGCAACTTTTTATTCAAGCGTAACAGTTAACCAGAGCTCTAAAGTCACACTAACCCGACGAGCGTAAACTGCGATTGCGCTCAAGCATTTGCATACACTTTTAACTAGTAATATGTATACTACTTCTGACGCTCTTAAAGAGCTGTAATAAAGCCCTTTTCGCTTGCCTGCAACAGTTAGCTTGCCACTCATAATCTAGCACTACATTTCTAGACATTGTTTTAGATTAGATTTAGGCAATTATTAAACCTGCAAGCTCTTCCTCATTTTTTTCTTTATAAAAAATGGACAATACTTGCAATATTAATGTATACCTTCTATCTTCTCTAAATTCAAGGAATTCTTCTACAAAGAATGTAGTAAGTGTTTTAAAAAATCATATGATGTAACAACTGACATGCAAAAAAATGGATTTATGTTCATATCCATAAGTATCCAACAGAAGGAAAAAAGGTTGCCTCTGCATGGCAAGATATGAGCGGACACTAGAGGGCAGTAGAAAACACTGCAGAAAACTGTTGTTTAGAAGAAATGTTAGCAAAAAATATAAATAAGCAGAAGTAGGGGGAATTCAAACTGTAGGAAAATAAAAAATGATATTGAGATATGTATTGAAAAATAATCTCAAACAAAGAGCTTTTCTAATAAGAATACTCTATAGGCAGCTTCTCCTTATACAATCAAAGCTGAACAGAGAAAAAAAAATCAGCACCTAGTAGTCCATTATACTTGTGCATGTGACTATTGCTATATGATGTAATGTGTTGCAGTCACGGCTTCAGTAAAGTTTATATATTAACAAACAGAAGATTCAAGCAGCTTATCTTGACCTGAACAGTTTGCATTTTAATCTGTATAAACTGAGTTGTACAAAAGAATTACTAAAGGAACTAATTAGAAAGTAGTGTGTTAGTTATTGTAGTAAAGAGTGGCTGAAAAAGTAGCAGGGATCCTAAATGTTGCTTGCATTCAATTTTCCAGAGGATAACATATTTATCATTACAGCAATCACAAGCGTTCACCTAAATTACAAGTTATGCGCTAAACCCGAAGCGTAAATAACGCTTAACATTTAGTGGTAACGCACTTTGCATAGCGCTGCCAGTACAAGTTACAATAAAACCTTCTTGTATTGTGCAATATGGTGCGATAAGCTCTATACTGCACAAAAGCCAAGTCCTGACTTGACTTGCTCGTGCACGTTTTCCCCCATAGACATCAATGGAGAAAATGTGTTAAAAAAAACCCTAACACCTGCGATTGCGGAATCCCCATTGATGTCTATGGAGACAAGAAAGTTATGTAAAAACCTAATACCTTAACATAAACCCCTAGTCTAGGCTTAGTTTTTTTTATTTCACAGGTTAATTTTTATTTATTTTAGGGTAGTTATATTGTAACTTTAATTTAAAGTTAGGGGGTGTTAGGTTTAGGGATTAATAGTTTAATTTAGTGTGTCACGATGTCGTGGGCTGGCGGTTTAGGGGTTAATAGGTTTATTTTAGTATTAGTTATTTGGGGGATGGAGGTTTAGGGATGTTAGTGTACTTTGTAACATTTTTGTTATGATTTCTGTGAAACATTTTTGTTTCGCAAAATCCATAACTACTGGTCTTTTATAGCGGAATAGATTGTGGCGGTATAATCTATAATACAGGTGAGCTGAAAATTCCACACTCACAGGCCATATTTCGAGTGCGGAATGGAGAGTTGCGTTATAGGCTAAAACGCTAGTGGTATAGCCGTACTGCCGCGACTTGTAATATGGGTAAGCTGAATATTCCGCTCACAAAGGCCAATTTTTCAGCGGTATAGCCTTACCGCAACACTTGTAATCTAGGTGATTGTTCTTTAGCTTTGCTTCCAAGTAAAAAAGTACTTTGCAGAAATAGTTATGCCCTCATTTTAGTTCATGAACTCATGAAGGATTTATATGGAGAAGTAATGACATACATGTTGATAAATAAGACCGTCGATTATGGAGTCGTGGCAGAGATGTCTGGCGAGCGTATTGACTCCAGCAAATGCGCCTAGATTGATGCTTTGATAAATCGGCCCCATAGAGTCAATCCTGATTCATTGCATTATAGAGAAACTGCACCTATATTCATTTACATTTTCTGTCACAAAAACCCATCCCAGGATAATAATATTGTCCTACACAAAGATCTATTTTACATATTACAATACAATAAAACTTTTAAACAACCTTCAACAGTATGATAATGTTTATCCATAGTGTAATCTACAGAATAGACCACAAGTAGCATGGCACATAATCTCACAGGGACCAATTCTCTAAAGGTCTCTGGTCTGGCTAATTTATCTAAGAAAATTCCTTGAGGTCCCTCAAAATATTGTAGAATGGCAAATTTTAGCTTGAAAGCTGTTTATTTTGCTATACAAGTGGATGTGTAGGGAATACTCATACATTACATGCCAATGATAGGTCCCATACTGTGACTTGACGGCAGGTGGGGCATGGATTTTTTTTTTATACCTAGTCTGTATATATATTTTATGTGAAATGATAATAATAATATAGAAATGTTAAAATCTCACCGTCTTGGACAAGATTATCTGAAATATAACATAGGACATAAATAATCAAAACAAAGAAAACAAAAACTGGAAAAAACTAAATAGCTATACTTGGGGGTCAATTTATCAAATGCTTCGTCAGCCTTCGCCCCCCCCCCCCCCCCCACGACTGCAGGTTCTCACAAGAGAACCTGTAGTCCGTATTTATGAAGCAGCGGTCATCAGATGGCTGCTTCCCTTATTTATTCTTCACCTCTTAGGTGGAGAATTTCAATCTCTACGGTCTCGTCCAGTGAGATTGACAGCTCCTGCCCACACATGATTGGCTCTGTGTGGGCAGGGGGTGGCGTTGCACAAGAGCACAAAATAGCGTTCTTGTGCAATGCTGAATTCCGGCAGCAGAATTCAGCTGCCAGAGGCGAGCTGGGGTCGACAGGGGCGGATATTTACACCCCTGTCTGCCACAGCTTGCTAAATTGACCCCTTGGTAGTGATTCAGATCATTTCAGACCACACAGAAGAGACAGATTTATTATATGAGAGAATACCTCCCTTAAAAAGTACTATTATCCTTCCAACTTGAAGGAGGTGTTTCAAAATGTGTATTTTATTTAAAAGGGACACTCAAGTCAAAATTAAACTTTCATGATTCAGATAGAGCATGAGATTTTAAACAACTTTCCATTTTACTTTTGTTATCAAGTTTGCTTCGTTCTCTTGGTTTGTTTTAATGAAGAGTAGACTCATAAGAGCTCAGGAGTCTGCATGTGTCTTTAGTACTCTATGGCAGCAGTGTTTTGCAACATTGTATAACAAAGCTACAACTAATGTTGAAAAACACTGCTGCCATAGAGTACTAACGACACGTGCACACTCCTGAGCCACATTTTGCGCTGGTTTAGTATCACATATACGGCGTAGCATAGAAGTTACGCTCGTATATTTCTGCCTTCGGCCGTAGTTTTTTGGCCCATAGACAGGTATACCAAACCAGCACAGTTTGATATCCAATATACAGCGTAAGGACTTACGTGGCGAAAATGGAGAAATCTTACTCCATTTTCACCTCGCCACAAATTGCAGGCGTAGTAAGCCTTACGCTGTGTATTGGAGCCCCCTAACTCCCTAAACTAGCTGCAAAATAAAACCTAACACCTAACGCATGTGCAATGTCTATCTACCTGTCAACCGCAAACTTCAAAATAAAACCTAACACCTAATGCATGCGCAATGTCTATCTACCTGTCAACCGCGATCCCCCGCCGCAATCCCTAATAAAGTGTTTAACCCCTAAACCGCCGCTCCCGGACCCCACCGCCAGCTACATCTATATCACCCCCTAATCTGAGCCCCCTACACCGCCGCTAGCTACATTAAATGTTTTACCCCCTAATGTGAGCCTCCTACCCCGCCTCCACCTACATTAACTATGTTACCCCCAATATGATCCCCCTACACCACCGCCACCTATTTAAACTATATTAACCCCTAATGTGAGCCCCCTACACCGCCGCCACCTATATTAAATTATTAACCCCTAATCTAATCCCCCTATACCGCCACCACCTATATTAAATTAATTAACCCCTAAAATACTAAAATTTCCCTACCACTAAACCTAAGTCTAACCCTACAAATAGCCCTGAAAAGGGCTTTTTGCGTGGCATTGCCCCAAAGTAACCAGCTCTATTGCCAGCCCTTAAAAGGGCTTTTTGCGGGCCATTGCCATAAAGTAACCAGCTCTTTTACCAGCCCTTAAAAGGGCTTTTTGCGGGGCATTGTCACAAAGTAATCAGCTCTTTTGCCTGTAATCTAAATCCCCCTACACCGCCGCCACCTAAATTAAATATATTAACCCCTAATCTAATCCCCCTACACCGCCGCCACCTATATTAAATGTATTAACCCCTAATCTGACCCCCCTACACCGGCGCCACCTATATTAACTATATTAACCCTAATTATATTAGGGTTAATATAGTTAATATAGTTATTATATCATATATATTAACTATATTAACCCTATCTAACTCTAACACCCCTAACTTAATTATTATTAAAATAAATCTAAATAATATTAATAATATTAACTAAATTATTCCTATTTAAAACTAAATAATTACCTTTAAAATAAACCCTAAGATAGCTACAATATAATTAATAATTACATTGTAACTATTTTATGGTTTATATTTATTTTACAGGTAACTTGGTATTTATTTTAACTAGGTACAATAGCTATTAAATAGTTAATAACTATTTAATAGCTACCTAGTGAAAATAATTACCAATTTACCGGTAAAATAAATCCTAACCTAAGTTACAAATACACCTACACTATCAATAAATTAAATAAACTACAAATATCTAAACTAAACTACAATTAAATGCACTAAACTAAATTAAAAAACAAACAAACACTAAATTACAAAAAATAAAAAAAGATTACAAGAATTTTAAGCTAATTACACCTATTCTAAGCCCCCTAATAAAATAACAAAGCCCCCCAAAATTAAAAAATGTCCCTACCCTAATCTAAATTACAAAAGTAAACAGCTCTATTACCAGCCCTTAAAAGGGCCTTTTGTCAGGCATTTCCCCAGAGTAATCTGCTCTTTTGCCTGTAAAAAAAACAACAACCCCCCCATTACAACCCACCACCCACATACCCCTATTCTAACCCACCCAATCCCCCCATAAAAAAAACCTAAGAATAGCCAATAGAATAAGAGCTACTGTAATTCTATTGGCTATTCTAATCAGCCAATAGAATTATAGTAGCTCTATTTCTATTGGCTATTCAAATCAGCCAATAGAATTAAAGTAGCTTGCATCCGATTGGCTGATTTGAATTTGAAGGCTCAAATCAGCCAATAGGAATTCAAGGGACGTCATCTTTAATCACGTACCTTGAATTCCTATTCAGTACGGTGGCGATCGTATGAAGAGGATCCTCCACACTCCGGCTCCGGTCTTCAGTTCCAGCGGTCTTCAGTTCCAGCGTTGCCGATCTTCAGTTCCAGCATCGCCGGTCTTCAGTTCCACATGGACAGTCTTCAGCTCCGCGGTCATCGGTCTTCAACTCCTCCGCGCCGGCTGGATCCTGGAAGAAGAAGAGGTCGCCGCCTGGAAGAAGACTTCTCCGCCAGGAACAGGACCTTCTCCGCCGGTCTTCAGGACAGGTAAGGAGCACTTGGGGGTTAGACTTAGCTTTTTTAAGGGGGGATTGGGTGGGTTAGAATAGGGGTATGTGGGTGGTGGGTTGTAATGGGGGGGTTGTTGTTTTTTTTACAGGCAAAAGAGCTGATTACTTTGGGGAAATGCCCCACAAAAGGCCCTTTTAAGGGCTGGTAATAGAGCTGTTTACTTTTGTAATTTAGATTAGGGTAGGGACATTTTTTTATTTTGGGGGGCTTTGTTATTTTATTAGGGGGATTAGAATAGGTGTAATTAGCTTAAAATTCTTGTAATCTTTTTTTTATTTTTTGTAAGTTAGTGTTTGTTTTTTTTGTAATTTAGTTTAGTGTATTTAATTGTTGTTTAGTTTAGATATTTGTAGTTTATTTAATTTATTTATAGTGTAGGTATATTTGTATCTTAGGTTAGGATTTATTTTACAGGTAAATTGGTAATTATTTTAACTAGGTAGCTATTAAATAGTTATTAACTATTTAATAGCTATTGTACCTAGTTAAAATAAATACCAAGTTACCTGTAAAATAAATATAAACCCTAAAATAGCTACAATGTAATTATTAATTATATTGTAGCTATCTTAGGGTTTATTTTATAGGTAAGTATTTAGTTTTAAATAGGAATAATTTAGTTAATATTATTAATATTATCTAGATTTATTTTAATAATAATTAAGTTAGTGGTGTTAGAGTTAGATAGGGTTAATATAGTTAATATATATGATATAATAACTATATTAACTAAATTAACCCTAATATAATTAGGGTTAATATAGTTAATATAGGTGGCGGCGGTGTAGGGGGATTAGATTAGGGGTTAATACATTTATTATAGGTGGCGGCGGTGTAGGGGTATTATATTAGGGGTTAATATAATTAATATAGGTGGCGGCGGTGTAGGGGGATTAGATTAGGGGGTAATACATTTATTATAGGTGGCGGCGGTGTAGGGGGATTAGATTACATTACAGGCAAAAGAGCTGATTACTTTGTGACAATGCCCCGCAAAAAGCCCTTTT
Organism: Bombina bombina; assembly: GCF_027579735.1. Lineage (NCBI taxonomy): Eukaryota > Metazoa > Chordata > Amphibia > Anura > Bombinatoridae > Bombina > Bombina bombina. The sequence continues at coordinate 253,554,503 of NC_069503.1, forward strand.
AAGGGCTGGTAAAAGAGCTGGTTACTTTGGGGCAATGGCCCGCAAAAGGCCCTTTTAAGAGCTGGCAATAGAGCTGTTTACTTTGGGGTAATGCCACGCAAAAAGCCCTTTTAAGGGCTGGTAAAAGAGCTGGTTACTTTGGGGCAATGGCCCGCAAAAAGCCCTTTTAAGGGCTGGCAATAGAGCTGTTTACTTTTGGGTAATGTCACGCAAAAAGCCCTTTTCAGGGCTATTTGTAGGGTTAGACTTAGGTTTAGTGGTAGGGATATTTTAGTATTTTAGGGGTTCATTAATTTAATATAGGTGGCGGCGGTATAGGGGTATTAGATTAGGGGTTAATAATTTAATAAAGGTGGCGGCGGTGTAGGGGGCTCACATTAGGGGTTAATATAGTTTAAATAGGTGGCGGCGGTGTAGGGGGCTCACATTAGGGGGTAATATAGTTTAAATAGATGGCGATGGTGTAGGGGGCTCACATTAGGGGTTAATATAGTTTAAATAGGTGGTGGTGGTGTAGGGGACTCACATTAGGGGTAAAACATTTAATATAGCTAGCGGCGGTGTAGGGGGGTCAGATTAGGGGGTAATATAGATAATATAGCTAGCGGCAGTGTAGGGGGTCAGATTAGGGGGTAATATAGATAATGTAGCTGGCGACGGGGTCCGGGAGCGGCGGTTTAGGAGTTAATATATTTATTGTTAGGAGTGAGAGGGGGGATTGAGGATAGAGGGGTATACGTGTCGGGCTATGTTTGGGAGGCGTGTTAGACAGTACGGGTTATTTAATAATTTAGTCAGGTTTTTGTAGGCGGCGGCAGTTTCTAAAGTGCCGTAAGTCACTGGCGACTCCAGAAATTTGTACTTACGCAGATTTCTGGACATCGCTAGTTTGTCAGACTTACGGCACTTTAGAATCTGACGGCGCCATATATAAGATAGCTCGAGTTGCGAGCTGAAACTATGGGCGGCGCAGGTTTCCACGCTTGCGCTGAAACCTGCGCCGTATATCGGATCGCGCCCATTGATTTACTCTTTAATAAAAGATACCAACAAAACAAATTTGATAACAGAAGTAAATTGGAAAATTGTTTAAAATTGCATGCTCTATCTGAATCATGAAAGAAAAAATTTGGGTTCAGTGTCCCTTTAATTTTGACTTGACTGTCCCTTTAAATAAAATACACATTTTGAAACACCTTCAAGTGTGGAAACTTGAAAACCTAAAGACTAATCAACCATGGTTTTATTTTTTATTTTTTTTTTGCTTATCTTTTGTTTTGTATTTATTTTGTATAACTTTTTTCTGTAAATGATAACATTGAGTGTTTTTAAGTCCAATAGAAAAGTTTACCTTTATATGTCCTTTTAACGCAGTAGCAACACTGCATAATATATTCTGTTATTAAAAAAAAAAAAAAAGTTTTGCATAACTTGTACAATATCCCTACAGGTATTCAATCCGATTGCCTTAAAGACACACTTTGGGGAAAATTAAACTGAACTAAGAGCAATTTGCAGTTAATTTTTAAACTTCCACTACTGCTAAGGGTTTAAACACAAACTTTGACAAATTGGTTCCCTGTCACCAAAGATAAAGATATGGTGATTGTAGAATATGTATGTATGAATTTACTTGTTTTACTGGTTCACTGGCCTGAAACAAAAAACAAACAAAAAAGAAGGCGTTCCAATGGCGTAGCAACTCTGGGTAAAATCCCACTGGTGATGAAACCTTTGTGCAGAATACTCACAGAGTAGCAGCACTTATCGCAAAGTGCAAAATAGTGTAGTCTGGGTCCCCAGCTAGCTCACACTGTCAGCAGTCAATTTATCACCAAATCCCACAGCAAACACCAATTACCATACAGGATTAGTGGCAGGCTGGATAAACAGATGAAGCTTGACTTGGATATAAAATTTATTTAAAATGTGGATAAAAACAAATTCTATTACATTTGACTGACTGACAGGAAAAGAAGAAGAAAAAAAAAGATAATATCATCCAACATTTTTAGTGGCGATTCTATAAAGGTTCCTGGGCTGGCGAGATTCTATAAGAATGCTCGTCAGTACTTCTATTTCCCTGGTAGAACTCTATGAAGACACTTTATAACCTGAAAACAGGATGTCTCGCTAGGGGTGTATACTGCATTTTCGTATGGGAAGGCTATGCAAACATTACAAAAGTGCACAATGAAAATCGTAATTTAAAAATCATACAAAACAAATAATTGAACCATTCACACAAAAATGATTAGAAAATAATTTAATTGTTTAGGTGCATCAAAAATAGTGACAACATTGTTCACCAAAAATCTTATTTTATTAAAAAATAAAAATTTGTATTTAAATTAAAATGCACAGTGTAAATCATAATGTAAGTACACTGGATGTGCAAAAAAAACACGTAGACGTGTGTACTTATAAGTACAAAATACAAAGCGTAATTATTGTTTTTTCTTAAAATGGGCTGATCATAGGCGTTCCATGGGCGTGTATGATATTGTCCCTCAAATCCCACCATAATTCTGTAAACATTTTTGCCCTACAGTTCTCACTGTTTTTTCTCGCAATTAAAAAGGTGGTGAGCTTTTATCAAAATACTCAACGTTCTAATTACTCTGAAAGGAAAACCTATGCATGTAAAAATAACAGTGAGTTTAAACAGTGCACTCAAAACAGCTCATTTTTATTTGTATTAGGCGTAATATCCAAGTTTAAACATTTGCCAGGTTCTCCCTGTGTTCTTCGTTCTCCATTGCTAACCTTTACATAACAGGAAGCTCTCATTATTTATATGGGAGACAGCTCGCCACTTTTTTAATAGAATTCCATGAGGGCTGTGGCTGCGAGTGTTGGAGTGGAAAAACACATCTAGACCGGCAATTTTTTTTAGAATCAGCCCCTTAGTCTAAGGGGATCAATGTGTATTTGTTATATTGATCTAAATTAATAAATAAAATAAAAAAGCTAATATAGCTAATTTATTTCATATGAAAAGAAGTAATTATTTTCATGCTTAATTCTGAAACCTATAGTATTTAATATTTGGTAATTTTTTATAATGTAGTACCAGAAGAATTCATCTTTCACCATTTTTTAAGGAAGCTGTACCTGTCATTTCAAACTCTTTTGATACCAATTTTCATAAACTGATTTAAACAATTATATTAATCAGAGTCACCTTTGGGAGATAACACATTTTTCATATTTATATTTAAAAAAAAATGAGTAATGCTTAAGCATTTAGGATTACTCTTAAGAAATTAAATCTCACTTCATAATAAAACAATGAATGACAATGTCCATACTATTATAAATTAAATTTGAAACTTTATACCATTTTGCACCAATTATTTGTTTAAGTCAGCATCTGCTTTAGATATATTTATTATTATATATTTAATAATTCACATTTTCCCCCCAATTTCTTTATTTATTTTTTGCTGGACTTAGATTGGTATTACTACATAACTTTGCATAAATAACATTTATCTTTTACATGGATATAAATAAAACCAGTATTTATTACTACATATCTTTCCATAAATAACATTTTTCTTTTACATGGATTTAAATACATCTTTATTCTAATCATGTGTATTTTCTGTTTTATTTAAATCTCAGAACCCTGTAGATCCATAGCCTTTCACAGCAGGGTGAAAGTTCAGGGGGTTCAATCACTAACATTCAAGGTATCTTGGAGACTAAATGTTACCTTGTTCTGCGTCCTTTTGCAGTTGAATAGATTCTATTCCATTTGAAGAATTAATCACAAAGTGTATCTACATATATACTTAAGTACTTCAAAAGATAGTTTAGCTTTTCATCTGGAATAGAATTTCATCAGTGCTATTCAAAAGCACAAAGTATCCTCCAATTTTAAACAATAACTCTTTGTAAAACAAAAACGTATGTCAAATTGCAATTGGTAAAATTAGAGAAAACTCAAAATCCCCTATGTAAGCACATCTTTGAAATAAATGTTTTCTTTACAGGAGTCTTGAATTTTAATTTCTTCTAAACATTTATAAACCTATCCCCATGCATATTCTGGTCACATGGCATAACCTAGACCTATGCTTCGCATACATTGTAATTTTTTTTGCTACAGCCTCAATATTAATTTGATTTAATCTTTGGAGAGCTGACATAAGAAAGAAATTAAATGGATATTTAAATGCAATAATACAATCATGTTTTTGATTAGACCAGCACATTATTTTTTAAAAAAATTGAATTATTTCTATTGTTTTCTCTTTGCTCTCTAACAATTATTTGAAGCACGGCTAGTAACGCCATACCTACAGCTATGTCATCTGTATTTTGTTATTAACTTTTTGCATTTTTGTTCATATACTAATTGTAAGTTCCTTGTTTGATTCGTATTTTAATTCTTGTCTAATGAACTATTTAAATAATGTAAGTGATGTACCTTTTGTTAAAAGCAAGCTAAAGAAAAGAATTAACTAAAAATATATTTATTTTTACAATGGGGTCAAATACCAATAATAATGTAATGTAAAGTTAACCCCACTCACTAAATTAAAATAGATTTTTAAAAGTATACAATGCACACAATACGAATATGTCTGACTGCCCTAATAGACAAATAAATATACAAATAAATAATAAAAATAAATATTTTAGCACACAAAAAATAAAAGGGGCTTTTAAAAATCTTCATTCTCTTAAAAACAACAAAAAATACAAATTTTACTGCAAGATTGTATATAATATTAAATGTTCTTTTATAGAAAAGTACTATTTTTGTTATTAATTTTATCTTTATTTAAAATGAGTGAACATATTTTTATTTATTTATTTTGTCTAAACGATAGAATATATGGCTTGTTTGTTTGGATCACCCTTTAGATATGGATAAATGGAGAGGTCTCAGTATCATTTTTGAATTGTGGTTGTTTTCAAACCACATGTGAACAGATTTATATAATAATTCTTAAAATATATTGCAAATGAATTCCAGATATGCAATTTTAAGAGGTGTTTGCTACATAAAAAATGAAAATAGTTAACATTCCATAAACAAAAAGTACTATTATTTTTCCCATGCTAATACATTCACTGTTCTGTGTTACATAGTTCTGCTTAACATAATATCAAGGGTTAAACAATGACACTAATACAGACACAGGGCGATTATAAACACATATTTTTATGTGTATCTCTTTTAGGAATCCATTTATTTATGTGGTTTTATCATCCTTTGGTTAGCAGAATCGTAAATAATGTTCTATCTGGTACAGCCTTCACAATGCAATAGTTTACAGCCTCTGCAGGGCAAGCTGTAAAATTGTCAAGCCCATAGCCTATTGATGGAAGATAAGATAACATCTTTTGTGTTTGGTTTATCACATTAGCTTTACATAAGAAACTAATGTGTGCCCAACAGTTTTATGGCTCCAGTGTGACTTTTGACCACAGAAGTGATTTTTTTCCCCCCAACTAGAGTGTTAAAGAGCTGAAGGTAATGATATGTTTAACATGTTATACGGAAATAATTGCTGATTCTAAAGAAAATGTAAAGAAATTCTTATTAACATTTTATATCTTTTTAAATAAATGTAATGGTTTCCTTGATTTATAGCCAATTGCTATATTTAGTTTGAACATTTTATGCTAATATCTGTTATTGAAAAATATTAAATTGTGAAATAACCAGTATTGTGCAGGATTTTACATAATTAAATATAAATACAATAAGATATACTATAAACACACACACACACACACACACATATATATATATATATATATATATATATATATATATATATATACATAGTTTAGCAAATGGAGAGCACTCTCACTTCATAAACAAGTGGCCAGGGTACACGTTGAAAGAGAACATAAATAAACAGTGGCTTGCACTCGCTGGTCTTTTTAAAAAAAAACTTGCTTTATTGTAACGTTTCGGGGACTGTATCCCCTTCCTCAGAAGGAGCCACTGTTTATATATATATATATATATATATATATATATATATATATATATATATATATATATATATATATATCATATATATTGGCTGTACAGTAATATATTTTGCATAAAAAATAAATTGTTATTATATAAGTTATAGTATTTATTGATGTTTGCGTGATATACAGTCAATGTTTTATATTGGATTGCATTAGCACCTTAATAAAAGGATTCTAGACAAAAATGTAATGAAAACAGCATACATCTTTTTCTAATGTTTTAATTTTGTTAAAAATAAGTTTGAAATAAACAATTTTAAATTGTAATTCATTATAAATGGTAATATGTATTTGCTTCAGTTAGTTTTTATAGAGGTAATTATCTAATTTTATATGTTTTAAATAAAGGTTGTTTTAAACAGAAATATTAATTTACATTTACAAAAAAATAAAAACACTATTCCATAGTAATTAAGTTTATGTTATATTATATTTTGTATAATAAAAATAAATGTCCATTAAGATGGCCCAGTAATAACTGGAATGCATTAACTAATTTCTGATAAATAATAAATAAAATAAAAAATAATAATCTAATTATAAACAATGAGAAATATCTGTTTTTATATTATTTGTTGATTAATACATTATGGGCCCCATTACATATGCGGCGTTGCCCGCAAAAGCCGGCGACGCCAGTTTTTACGCGATTTTGGTATTACATATACGGTGTACCATACAAGTTACGCGCCTGTATTTCACCCATCGCCCACAATTTTTACTACCATAAGCTAACATGGGACCGCGTTGCAAATCAGTATCCAATATTCAGCGCAAGGACTTATGTGGCGAAAATGGAGAAATCTTACTCCATTTTCACCTCGCCATACTAAGGCAGCCGCAGCAGTATGGGAGCACCGTAACTCCCGAAACTGCCTGCAAAAATAAACTAACACCTAACGCATGCGCAATATCTATCTACCTGTCAACCGCCAACCCCCACCGTAATAACTAATAAAGTGTTTTAACCCCTATATCCGCCATCAAACCCACACTGCAACTACAAATAAAGTATTAACCCCTATATCCGCCAACCCCAACATCGCAAACTACCTGATAAAACTATTAACCCCTAATCCACCATTAACCCACAATGCAATAAACCAAAGCCCACAACGCAATAAACCTATCAAAGTATTAACCCCTAAACCGCCAAAGCCCACAACGCAAATAAATAATTAAATTACTAAGCCCCCTAACCTAACACCCCCTAAATGAACCCAAATTACCTAAATTACAAAATACTAAAGTTTCTAACTATTAAAATAAAAAAAAACTAACACTACTTTAAAAATAAAAAATAATCTAAGTATAAGGGAATAGTATAGTCAAAATTAAAATTCTGGTGTAGACTGTCCCTTTAAGCTACAAACACAAAATAAAAAAATCTAAGATTACAGAATATAAAAAACAAAATTATCAAATTTTAAAAAATTATACCTAATCCCTATAAAAATAAAAAAGCCCCCCAAAATAAAAACACCCCCTACTCTAAGAATAAACTACCAGTAGCCCTTAAAATGGCTTTTTTCAGGGCATTACCCCCAGATAAACAGCTCTTTTACATTAAAAATACACAAAGTCCCCCCTAACAGTGAAACCCCCCACCCACCCCAAACCCCCCAAAATAAAAAACCTAGCACTAAAAAACCTAAATTACCCATTGCCCTGAAATGGGCATTTGTTGGGGATTGCCCTTAAAAGGGCATTCAGCTATTTTACAAAATGCCCACCCTAATCTAAATAACCCCCCAAAGAAAAATACAAAAAACCTAAGTCTAACCCCCAGGTTGATACACACCATTCCTGAAGTCCAGCAGAGAAGGTCCTGTCCCATGCCGTAAAGTCTTCTTCCAATCGGCAACCTCTTCTTTCTTCTTCCAGGAACAATCCGGCGCGGAGCGGAGGGCAGAGCTGAAGACCGGCGACCCTGGAACTGAAGACCAGCGACCCTGTAACTAAAGACCGGCGATCCTGGAACTGAAGACCGGCGACCCCGAAACTGAAGACCGGTGACCCTGAAACTGAAGATCGGCTACCCTGGAACTGAAGACCGGCTACCCTGGAACTGAAGACCGATTACCCTGGAACTGAAGACCGGCTATACTGGAACTGAAGACTGGTGACCCTGGAACTGAAGACCGGCGATCGTGGAGCTATGGAGCGTGGAGGATCCTCTTCGTACGATCGCCGCCGTACAAAGGATAATGAATTCAAGGGACGCGATTAAAAATGGCTTTTTTGATTCTTTAAATTCAAATCAGCCAATTGGATGAGAGCTACTCAAATCCTATTGGCTGTTCAAATAAGCCAATAGGATGGCGACAGAAATATGTATTTACGCTCATTTCTAGACATAGCTAGTTTAGCCAACTTACGGTACTTTATGAACTGCCGGCGGGGTTTATTGGATACCCCTATGTGTGAGGGGAAATTACAGGCGGCGCAGGTTGCAGCACTTGCGCTGAAGCCTGCGTCGTATATGTAATCTCGCCCTATAATTCTTACTTTAAACAATTAAAAGTTGTTTGCTAATAAGTTGTGACTGCAGTTATATACATTTTGTAATCAAGCTAATGTCTGTGAAAAAAATATATATTAAAAAAAAAATTGGAACTGAGAGTAACAGTTAAATACACAGTAATGCAGGGTTAAAAGCCCTAAATTTGCATGCTCTAACAAATTGGAGCATCTCATTTTTCAACTATATTTGCCTTTTAATTACATATAAGTATGGTTACTGGTATGAGATAGGTTTTATTATTTATTATTATTATCGGTTATTTGTAGAGCGCCAACAGATTCTGCAGGTAGACGTTAAATGTTATCATCTTGTTCAACACGAAAGTATAAATCAAGAATATAATTGCACGCTAAACAAAAATAGTTTGCTATTGTATTTCACAATGTGAAAATCAGTCACTTGATTTTTTATTTTATTTTATATTTGTGAGATTTTGTTGCAAATGTAGTTTTTAAATAAAAAATATGTCAGCATCAACTCTTAATTAACAACTCATCAATTTGTTTACAAACATAAAGCAGTTTGAATAATAAAGTCAGATGCTAATATAACTTGATTATGGTAATATCTATATAAAAAAAACTAATCTTAGGGTCTCACTGTTATACTGAGATTTCCTAAGCTCATTGGGCACCATTTTTCAAGCTGTGAAACAGCTTCAGGGGCTCCAGTATTTCCGGCTCCCACAAATGAAATACTTGTTCAGTAAAAGGGGTCTTAAAGGGACATTTTACACTAGATTTGTCTTTGCATAAATGTTTTCGAGAAGATCCATTGCTATTGCTGATCTAATAGTTTTTTGTAACAATGTATAATTTTGCTTATTTTTTAATAACTTTGTAATGATTTTCAGACTCCTAACCAAGCCCCACAATGTAGACGCTCATTTACAAACTCCTGCTGGCTCCTGTTTATTTTGTCTTTTCATATGCAGGTGATGGGGGAATAACTGTTCTTCCTGCTTTCCCAGTCCCCTTCAGTGGGTGTCCCAGCCTAACCTTATCAACGATGCTAAACTGGGAGCTTCTAAGTAAGTTTTTAAAAGGTGTATACTGGATTTTTAGATCAGTATCTGTGCATATTCTTCTTTACAGCCGTGTCTATAACATGCAGTTATAGGAAAATTGGTGCATACTGTCCCTTTAATATCACTGCTACTTAACCTCTCTGCCACCTAAAATTTGGAGGAGTGAAATCATCCAGATCCGATCCAATCAGAATGATTGACAGCCCCTGCTCGCATGTAAATTTCCATGTGCAAGCTGGGGGTAGCATTGCACAAACAGCTGCTTGTGCAATGTTAAATGCGGGCAGCATATGCTGCCCACTCACAGTGAGATCAGGCATACAGGTTTGTGGTAGCAAACCTTGTCCATCTAGCCTTTAACAAAACGGGGCCCATAGACTCCACACTATGCATATATAACAAACACTTTAAGGACATTAAATGCCACTTGCTTTTGTGTATAGTTCTGTTAGTTCTGTGCACCATATAGAGGCCAAAAAGTAAGTTCTTGCACTTGAAAATGCTGCAAACTATATATTGCTGGTTGGAGCAATTTGCAGCATTCTGAAAACCTAGGTTACAGATTTTGCATTTTTGTCTGGTCTATGGAGTGTGGGACAAAACACCATTTTTACAATAAAACAAGAGGTTTTTAAAGGCACATGAAACATTACATTTCATGATTCAGATACAGCATGCAGTTTTAAACATGTTTCTAATTTACTTCTATTATCAAATGTTCTTTGTTCTTCTGGTATTGTTTGTTGAAAACAAACAATCAAATGACCAGACAGCAACTCCACAATTAAAGGCACAGACATGGAAGGTCAGTCCCTTGTAGATACATATGTGAAGCAAGTTCAGCCAAAAATAAAGATAAAAATTACCTTTATTTATTCATATGAGTCAAGACACGATTAAGGGCCTGTTTGGTTTAAAACATTGTCTGTTTGTATCTTAACCCATATGAATTAATAAAGGTCATGTTTATCTTTATTTTTGGCTGGACTTGTTATGCATGGTTTGTTAAAAAAAAAAAGCAGGGTAAGCACTATATGGCAGCAGTTTTGCAAGAATGTTATCCATTTACAAGAGCACTAGATGGCAGCAATGTTTTCCTGCCATGCAGTGCTCCAGACACCTACCTAGGTATCTCTTCAACAAAGAATACCATGGGAAAGAAGCAAATTTGATAATGGAAGTAAATTGGAAACTTTTTTAAAAATGTATATGTTCTGTCTGAATGATAAAAGAAAATGTGTGTGTTTCATATCCCTTTAAAGTCTCTTTAAACTGAATCCTCCTTTATAGTTTGTGTGAGGTCTTCATCATCTCTTCCTTAAACAGACTAATTGGTGGTTTAAAGTTGATACATTTATAAAACAAGAAAGCAGTTCACTTTGTACTTCCAGGATTTCATTGATAAAAAATTTCCCTGCACTTATTTACACTTGGTTGTTACCATTTGTCCTGGCAGAGGGTGTTATTGGCACTCTTCTATTTTTACCCAATTATACACTCTGCTGCCAGCCTTGACCTAGTTACTGTCAGTGACCAGCTGTCTGCCCTTATCCTGAACTCTAATTTCTGGCCTTTGGTGGGTTATTTAAACTCTGCTTTAGCCTTGAAGACATCATCAAAGACATGAGCAATCAGATGACCTATGACATCACTAATGAGTTCTCTAAAAAGCCTTGCATAACATTATTACTTGAGTATGCAACACACATAGTATTTGCTTTAGTGCAGTGTAGTAGACAAATATTATTATATAGCACTACAAAACTACCTCTGAATGAAAAGGAATAGTCCAGTGCAGTCTGACTTTTGGCTTTATATAAAAAAAAAATTGATTCATACCTCACAAAACTGTCCCAAAACAGATCTTACTGTACATCAGAGGTGAAGTAAGACATGAAGTGGTTAGGGCTGGGGTTAAATAAAAAAAGCCAAACATTAGCATTGATTCTGCAAAAGACTTTGGCTGCTGACATGTATGTTTAATAACTTGGCCGCTATATTGTGTTGGAGAAAAGAGTGGTTATAAAAGATACAAGCCCTTTTCACCTCATCAAGTATGGATATATTAGCTGACATATGTAGAGTTGGTACTTCTCAGTATGCACGTTCATTTTTAATTTACATATTTTTTTCCATTAAAGTATCTATAAAGAATACGAGTAGATTGTGAGCTCTTGGGAGCAGAACCCACCTCATCTTATATTAATTTTGTTTATCTATTCTATTAGTGTCATTGTGAACCACTACTCATATTCGCATCTCTACTGAATTTGGCAGCATTTTACCAATACAACATTATAATAATATATATTAAGTACATTCCATATAGAGAAGTGCTCTGTGAAGATCATAAAAAGCATAAAATGAGTATAACTAACGGAGAGTGTGCAGTCTATTCAGTGAAGTAAACTGGCGCCAGCATTTATTTATCTTCAAATGCAGGCACAAGATAGACTGTCCAAAAATATCAAGAATGCAGCCGTATAATATTTTATAGAATGCTTTCATTTTATTTGTATATGGTGATGTCAGAGAAATCTACAATATACATTTGTTTGTTTTTTCCTTTTATTTATTCATTATTTGAATCTTAATAAAAATGTATTTTACTTATAATATTTTCTGAGAATGAGATGATCCAGGATCATATAAAATTTAAACATGTATTTAGTAAATAAACATACAAAACATTTTTGTTTTTAAAACTGTATTGTATTAATTCATACTCCTAAAATATATACTGAGATGTTAGAAGATTTTATAAATATAATATTTATGTATAACATCTTTAATGCATATAATCTATTTTGCATTTTCAAATTGCCCAGGTTTATAAAACATATTGGGGTAGATTACAAGTAGCACAACTGAAGACCTTGTATAAAGGGTTAGGGCTAAAATAAAAGTTGTACTAAACACAAGATTAATACATTAAAATAAAGAGTTACTCATATATACACTATCTAATAAAAATATTTAAATAAATATTAACTAAAATATTTTAAGGGTTAAAAGGTATATGGTATATCACAATGTGTTTGAATGGAAATGCCTATATTATCTATATATATGTCGAAATATGTGTATGTGGGTATATACTGTATGTATATTCATACATATATGCACATATAAACAAATATATACATATGTATATACACACACACATATATATATATACATGCATATATGTTTTACTGTGTATTTACTGTAAATATTTTACATTCTAATGTTTATTACATAGGGGAAAATGTTCTTAGTATTTTTAAATATATATTTATATATATATATATATATATATATAGGTATATATATATATATATATATACCTATATATAGTCATATATAGATATATAGGTACAGACATATATTTTACAAAGAATTATATGTATATATATATATATTTAAAACTAAAAAGAACACATTTTATTCTATGTGAAGAACATTGAAATATGAAATATTCATCACACATGTCGGGTTGAGCACACTTGGTCAAAAGCGGTTGGGTTAGTGCATGAACGATAAGCGTTAGTTTATTTCTGAACAGTGTCCTCAAATGGAATCTATGGGGAGAAGACGTTAATATAATCACGGTATTCGAAGTCCGGAAGTTAGCGCGCAAAGGGTTTCACTCACAGTTATATTTTCAACTTGTAATAGGTGCACTAACCCACGTGCATAAAAAGTTTACTTGAAGTGGTGTTTGCACTCGAGCGAAAGCGATAAAAAGAGCAGCACTTTTAATATAGCCCATTGTTTCTGTAGAAGCTGAAGACGCATAAAAACTAGTTTTTGTAAGATTATTTATTTTATCAACATTGTAGTGATTTTATTGTGACAGAACCATATTATGTTTTAAATAGGAAAAATGTAAAATCGTTTCTGAGCCAGGATGATCACACAATACCCCCCCCCCCCAGTTTATATTGTGATTTCACTTATCCTCAGTTTGACCTAAAGAACAGACTTTCAGATAATGTGTTACACTGTGTGTGACTTGTCAACTGTAGAAATTCCAGCCACCGGATGGCATCTAAGTTATTTATATACATATACATACATATTTGTATCATAATGAAATTGTATAACCATTCTACCATGTAGATAATATTTACACTGATTGATATATTTGATTTTACATATTTTACTTGCTGTTTAATTACCTACAATTATCTTTTATTTTGTTCTCTAATTCCCTTTCTACTTTTCTGTCACTGAAATGGTTAAAATATTTTCATTCAAATGTTGTCTAGATCTTCACAGACTACTATAGGTTCAATCAACTATATTTTCAAATACTACATTATGTGTTTCATAAAATGCAATAAAAATGTTTGTTTGTGCTAATGTCCCCAGTAAGGAAGAAATACTATTTGTTTCTTTATTTAAACTGTGAGCAAGTGTTTTACAACTTACTTTGACCTACTCTGTTCCACACACACTGTGAGATACATTTTATATAGGAAAGCAAATAATTTAAATGCAACACTTTAAATTTATTTTCCTGCCTACTCTATTTGAAAATAAATAAATAAATAAATATATCTGAATAATTTGATATACTTGCATAAAATTAAGTATAATAATATTTACAATGAATTTCAGAGTTTTATTCACTTTGTAATTTAAATTCCTACTTTATTTGCAAATACTGCAGGAAGGAAAACTAATTTGAACAGTTAAAATTCTATATACAGACATGGTGAGATTAAATAGAAAATACAAGGTACAACATTAAAGGGACAGTCTAGTCAAAATTAAACTTTCATGATTAAGAAAGACCATGTAATTTGAAGCAACTTTTTAATTTGCTCCTTATATCATTTTTTTCTTTGTTCACTTAGTATCTTTTTTTTTAATGTAAGGTTAGGAGCCGGCCCATTTTTGGTTCAGAACTTGGGTAACATTTAGACACCAATCAGAAAGTGCTACCCAGGTGCTGAACCAAAAATGGGCTGGCTCCTATGCTTACATTCTTGCTTTTTCAAATAAAGATACAAAGAGAACAAAAAAATTGATAATAGGAGTAAATTAGAAAGTTGCTTAAAATTCCATGCTATATCTGAATCATGATAGTTTAATTTTGACTAGACTATCCCTTTAAAGAGATATGAAACCAAATGTTTTTCTTTCGATTCAGATAGAGCATGCAATATTAAAGGGACATTGCACACTCATTTTTTCTTTGCATAAATGTTTTGTAGATGATCTATTTATATAGCCCATAAAGTTTTTTTTAAATGTATAGTTTTGCTTATTTTTAAATAACATTGCTCTGATTTTCAGACTCCTAACCAAGCCCCAAAGTTTTATGAGAATACCGTCGGCTACCTACTCCAGCTTGCTCCTGTTTGTGTAAAGGGTCTTTTCATATGCAAAAGAAGGGGGAGGGGGGAGTGTCTTATTTACCACTTGCAGTGGGCTTTCCAGTAACCTTTTCAACAGAGCTAAACAGAGCTTCTAAGTAAGTTTTTAAACAGTTTTATACTGGATTTTTATATCCGTATCTGTGCATCTTATTCTTTATAGTAGTGTCTATTACATGCAGTTATATGAAAATGAGTGTATACTGTCCCTTTAAGCAACTTTCTAGTTTACTCCTATTATCAATTTTCTTCATTCTCTTGGTATCTTTGTTTGAAAAACAGGAATGTAAGCTTAGGAGCCGGCCCAGTTTTGGTTCAGCACCCTGGGTAGTGCTTACTGATTGGTGGCTACATTTAACCCGGTGCTAAACTAAAAATGGGATGGCTCCTAAGCTTACATTCCTGCTTTTCAAATAAAGAGAACAAAGAAAAATGAATAATAGGAGTAAACTTGAAAGTTGCTTAAAATTGCATGCTCTATCTGAATCATGAAAGAAAAAAAATGGGTTTCATATCCCTTTAAGCACATATTCATTCATTCATTTTCCTTGTCTTTTTCTCATGACAAAATAGCCAACTTTTTTTTGTAATTAAGAAACTATAAGAAACATCTGATCCATTCTTCATAATAACCCAAAACAGATGTAAAAAAGCAAACAAAATACTATTATACTTATATTTATTTTACATAATTCATTTAATGATTCTCATCTATATAATAAGAATTTACTTGTTTCAAGAATGTCAGATAATTGTTTTAATTTCTCATGGAGCAAACCATTACAATACACAGATGACTGTGCTATGTTAAAGCAAGGCTCAGTGACTGTTATTGCACTCAGGGGAGTGTGATGGGAAACCTCACAGACCCTCATACGCAGGCACCATGCAGCCTGTAGCACTGTAAATCCAGAGAAATGCTTCTGATTGTCAGAGATGGTCCTGGTAGGTCAACATACCCTTCTGCTGACCTCTAGAATACCCTTCAGCTCTCAAAGTATTCATCAAAAAGGTGGGACCTGCATAGCTGAAAATTTACAGTTTAACGCTCTGTAACTCAAACATATCACTTTGTAATGAAATTTACAGCCTAATAGCTACCTTAAACAAAACTGATGGTTTAAACCAGGTTTCTCCAATCTCAAGCCTGGGGTCATAAAGCAGCATGTCTGTGCTTTTTTCCATTCACCCCCTAGTTAACCTTTCTACATATTCTGCTACCCATTTCCAACACAGACTGCTATATTGTTTCTGTTTAATTTAAGTTGATCCAATGTATATATTGTTTCCACTGAATAAAATGATAGACCTTTATAGGTTTGTGTATCAATGCACAAAGCATCCATTAGTTCTGTCTACTGATAAACTATTTACAAATATTATTATAACTATAAATATATATAAACATTGATACTATCCTTTTAATCCAACAGTATTAAAGGGACATGTTACTCAAAAATGATATATCATATGTATGACTGAGCAATTGTTAAATGTGTTAATCATTATATATATATATATATATATATATATATATATATATATATATATATATATATATCTTTTATATATATATATATATATTTATATATATATATATATATATATATATATATAAAAACTGTTTTTGCATGAAAAACAGTTAAAAAGTTGGGGGGGGGGGGGGGTATGTGACTGTACAACTGAAACCCTGTACTGTACTGCTTACTTGCTAATTTGTACAACTTCCACAGAAAACAAATTAAGCACACAAGAATCCAAAATGAACTGTAATAAATTTCAAAATATTTTCTAAATATCATGTCCCTTTAATTACACTTATTCACACTTGAAAATTAGACACAACCTATAACATAACATCTTTCATTGTTTTTTTCTGGGGGGGTGGGGTGGAGAGTTGAAGTACTTGGTGCTCTGTACAATAAATAATATCACAGGAAATGAAGGTTTTTGAAACCTGGAGAAAGTATTAAAAGCTTTGGAAGTAAGTTGAATGAATGAAAATATTTACGGTGGCTCTGGATGATAATTTAACATCCTCTATCAATCTTAATGAAACAAAGATCAGTGGACCCTGCTTAAACTTGTCTCTTGGTGACTAACCTGTTCTGCCAGATGCACCACATGCAAAACCTGAGCAGTAAAAGAGTTAAATGGCCTTCCCTGTGCTGTGTAATGACTTTAAATGAGTGTTTAATGAGGTGTGAATGAGGGCTGGCATCTGCTAAGTGAGGATTCATTTGGAGAAACCAATCTCCGTAAACAATGGCTTAAATGAAAGAGTTATATTGTAACTTTTGTCATTTATGTAAAAAGCACCAATGTGAGTTGCAGTGATGTGACAAGTTATGCAGTGGTTAGATTGACATAAACAATATGAAAACGACCAAAATGAAACATTTGAGGGCCCTGTGTGTAAATCACCTTGTAGGGCAGCGATTCTCGACCAAAGTACAAAGCTGGTTAAACACATAGTTAAATTAAGTTCCAGACCAGCAATGCAAAGCTGGACACAGCCACTGACCCAATAAAGGGTGGCATATGCAAATTACTGCCAATTGCTAGCTACGTTCAGCTCAGGATCAGCTGTCTGTTGATGTACAGTAGCGGACTTTAACTATGCATTTATCTATTTTGCTGCAGTTAAATGCATATGTATAGGTAATGGATGGTGTAATATGAGAATGCTCTAAAGCATTAGATATTCTTATTGCAGCTTTATGTCATTTTAACACCTTTAAAAACCAATCAAGATCAGAATAGAAGAAAGAAAAGAGTACAACCACAATGTTAGACAATTTCAGAGGCAGGTGAGTAAATGCTTTGATGAAAAAACTATTGTGATTGTAACAGACGTCTTCTAGAAAGGGAAACTCTAGATCTTCACAGTATTTTGGAAATTGGATGTTTTATAATGAATGAATGAGGATTTCACTTTTTCATGTTTTCTAAAATGTATCCCCCAGGGAAATGTGAAAAAGCTAATAAAATACATTAAACAAAAAAAAAAAAATCACATTATTGCAAACTTTATAATGATAACATACGCACCATTTTACCTATATAGAAATTTATTTTTTAAATGTATTTTTACTTTTTATTAAAAATACAAACCAATACTATTTTAGGAAAAAATAAGTGCATTATATATGCTTGTTTTGTAGCTGTAACAAAAATAAACAAATAAGTATACATTTGTTTTGGATAGATTGTATAAAGAGAGGGACGGACTTACTAGTTTATTATTAAAGGGCAAGTAAACCTACCAAATAATGTTATATAACTCCCGCTCTGGTCTGGTAGCGGGAGCGAGCTACATTTAGTTAAATGGCACGATCGGGACGGCAGTGACTAGACAGCATGCCCGATGCGCTTAGGAAAAAACAGACCCACTCAGTAGAGCAAGGAGCACGGTCTGTAAAAATAATTTTCGTAGGCAAAACAGTAGTGCATTGGTGCTCTGGAGCTGACTTTAAAGAGATATAAATGCACACAAATAAAATGCTCTAATATGTTTTATTATTGCACTATTGCGCGTATAAAACCGTGTAAAATAAAAAAAAAAGCAAAACCACGTTGTCTAAATCTTAAATAGATTTTTTTTTTTTTAATTTTCCTTCCACTGGCGTCATGTGACAGCAAGCAGCCAATCACAAAATACATATATATATACTGTGAATTCTTGCACATGCTCAGTAGGAGCTGGGGCTTCAGGAAGTGTGCATATAAAAAGATTGCACAGATTTTTTTTATAATGGAAGGGAATTGGAAAGTTGTTCATAATTGGGTGCTGTATCTAAATCATGAAAGTTTAATTTGGATTTAGTGGGCATTTAAAAAGGAATTAAATACTCCAGAGCAATGCATTGCTGGGAACTAACTGAAAACATCTGGCGAGCCAATGACAAGAGACAAATGTATTTAGCCACTAATCACTAGCTAGCTTCCAGTAGTAAAGATATGTACATACTCTTTTTCAACAAAGGATGCCAAGAGAGCAAATTAAACTTGTAAATAGAAGTGAATTCAAGTGTCTTAAAATGACATGTTCTTTCTTATACTTTTAGCTGACTACTTAAAGGGACAGCCAACACTAGAATTTGTGTTGTTTAAGAAGATAGATAATCCCTTTATTACCCATTCCCGAGCTTTGCACAACCAACACAGTTATAATAATACACGTTTTACCTCTGTAATTACCTTGTATATAAGTCTCTGCAAACTGCCCCCTTATTTTGATTCTTTTGACAGACTTGCATTTTAGCCATAAGTGCTGACTCCTAGGTAATTTCATGTGCGTGAGCTCAGTGTTATCTATATGAAACACATGAACTAACCCCCTCTAGTGGTGAAAAAGTGTCAAAATGCATTCAGATTAGAGGTGGCCTTCAAGGTCTAAGAAATTAGCATATGAGCCTAAATTGGTGATAAAAGTAAATGGGAAAGTTGTTTAAAATGGCATGCCCTAATTGAATCATGAAAGTTTATTTTGGACTTGACTGTCCCTTTAACCGCTTTCACATACAGTAGCTAAAGGCTAACAATAATGCAATAATAAATGCTGTAATAAATTAGAGCATTTTCTTATGACACATTTATCTGTGTTTAAGTGATTGTACTGCTGGGCACAAGATAGATTTATTTTTTATTTGATGATTCCATGTATATCCTGGGTTAAATGGTCGATTGATATGAATCTGAGAAAGAGGTAATTGAACTAAAAACTTTGTGGTGTTCTGCTAAATGAAAAGCTTTTGTATACCTACTCTCGGTAACGGTGGATTTAATTAGATAAGACATTTGTTTTCTAAATAAATTTCTCATTCAACTAGAAAATTGATTAAATTAAAGGTTTTTGTTTTCATCCCATTCTTTCTATATATTGTACTTTTTCCTCTAAGACAAAGTTTTATTTTCTATTTTTACTCCTTAGATCAGGTCAATGGCCCTGAGCTTCTGCCAGTCATATGTGGACTTCAGTCCTCAGTTCAGATCAGATGACATCACCATCAGATCAGATGCCCTGAATCTCCAACTATACATTTACACATTTATTTTGTATGTAGATATTTCACAATTCAGTGCTTAAAGGGGCAGTGTACTTAGGCAAACAGCAGATACGAGTCAATTGTATTTTTTTTTTTTTCAAAAGGTTTATTAATTTTGTACATCAAATACAGTTCTAAACAATCAATCTTTCCAGATTTAACAAGGTCATAATATAACATTTTCATAATCTTTACTTTCTGTTTCAACTAATATTTAATAAAATATATATTTGCTATACCTTGACCGCAGAAAAATTAAATCTTATAGGGAGGATACCTGTCAGTGAAACATAACAATCATAATAATATAAAAAGGTATTCCTTTTTCCCCTTTCTATTATCAGGAAGAAAGAAAGAAAAAGAAAGAACTAACCAACCTCCTGTCCTTTCTCCTTTTCTACCACAGAAACAACACAAAGAATCTATCTATCTATATTGCTACCTTTCCCCCCTGGGGAATTTATAACATCTTAAGCCGCATAAAAATAACTAAATCTCTCCCCCACAAAAAAAAAAAAGGAAAAAAAAAAAAGAAAAAAGAAAAAAAAAAAAAAGAACCTTCTCTCTCCTCTCTTCCCCCCTCCCCGTGTTCTAAACTTAGTCAGGCTCTTCAAAAAGCCATTCCCCTCTCAATCTACAATTTTCCATATAGATTGTATTTTTGAAATTTCCAATTATTTTCTGAGTCAATTCTATTTAAAGCTGAATAAGAAACTTCCTGTCTCCCACCCCCACTGGGAGGTTTATTACTTCTGATATATCTTGTTTACATAGCTTTTCTTTAGCCAGTACACTTATACTGAAAGACATGTGTATATGTGTGTGTCTGTACTTTGAGGTCCCTGTATCTCATTGTGTCATGTAAAAATGTATTATAGCTCTTTTGTAAAAATTGACGTGCCAGTACTGGAGAAAAAAAAGGTTTATGAATGTGAGGGATGCCAATGTCCAGCAATAAAGCAGTAGGGTTTGCTTATTAGCCTGTGAGCAGTCAAACCTTAAAGGACCACTCAATACATGCTGAAATGAAAGTTTAAAAAAACTACTAGTGCATGGATAACACGAAATTTAATCTACCTGCATTATATAATTTAAAGAGAAGAATG
>NC_069503.1:254215573-254270573 GCF_027579735.1 Bombina bombina
TTGGGTTGTCTACTTAAAATATATATATATATATATATATATATATATATATATATATATATATATATATATATATATATATATATATTTGATAGGTAAAGAAAAAAAACAAGGCTCTATTTCTGTTTGATAGCAAAAATACTAAAAATGCTCTGGTATTTTGAGCAAGTTTTTTGTCTGGAAGTCCCGGTAGTGAAAGGGTTAAAATTTCATGCCCTATCTGAATCATAAAAGTTTAATTTTGACTAGACTGTTCCTTTAATAGCAGTGATGGCACTGCATCCTTGGAACAGCATCCTTAGGTTTATTTGTGATGATGAAGATACGGGTAAGCTACGGCTGGTTATTTCTAACGAAAGTCAGCTATAACCCTCCAGCAACCACCAGAAGCAAACCCCCACAGTGGGAGCCTAATATAGTAGTCACACAATGCCACACACCACTGTCACCGGGTCTGGCCTAAAAAGATGCAACAGCAGGGTTTCAGACACATAAAACCAATGCTAATTACAAAAAGCATGTGTTTTCAATAATAATATATAATCTGCAGACTATACCAATCTGTTCTTATCTTGGAATGTTCTGTAGCAATCTACTGTTCAAAAGCAAAAACAGTGTTCTTATTTTTCTTGGTGGTACGTCTGTCCACAAAAGGTGTTCTATCTATCTAAATATCTATAGGACCAGAAAAGGTTTGCATCTTTAGCATAGGACAGACTGATGAGGGGATGGGACTAAGTGAAAACAACAATTGCTTGTCATTTAGATACTATTTACATGTCATAATACAGCTTATATATGCAACCAAAAAAGTAATTTTATATCATTTATAATTATTTTGTATACATAATACCATCAAACAGTACAGTGCTGTAATGAGAAAAGTATTAGTTGCTGTTTTAAATTTGCCTTTTAGAACAGAAAAGCCAAACCAAAAACACAGGCAGAGAAGATTATAACTACTGGTGGGGAAAATGTTTATTTTTTAATAAATTTTATTTGGATTTCGGAATAATTTTGGATTTTGGAATTCCAGATTTGGGGATTTGTACCTTATACACACACACATATATATATATATATATATATATATATATATATATATATATATATATATATATATATATATATATATACATACATACATACACACTAATAGCTACTACTATAAAGAAAGATAGACTTTGATTGGAGCATCAGCTGTAATCATACCCTGAAATTGCATAAAATTGGGAAGATAGCTCTAGAAAGCAATATCAAAAATCCTGAAAATCTAAAGTGAATAAGTTTAAATTGTTACGGTAAACAAGGCATAAATATTTATAAAATATTCCATGCAACTTTAATAAGAAGTTTAATTAAACAGGTCAAATGGCTGAATCATTCTGCCTGACAGTGATATAGGACATATGCTCATCTAGTTACTTTTTGAAAACCACATGTGAATCTGAGCAGTATTGTCAGAGATAATGACATCTCAGAGTTGGCGGATTAAAATCACCTTGGTATGCGGCGTGCCAGGGTGGCGGCCATAACCGGTTGCAATATTGGAAGCTCCCAGAGAAAATATGGCAATCTGCTGATTATCTATCAGCAACCATACCATCCTTCTGTGGAAACACCAGTAATAGAATCTATACAATCGGTTGATCAACATCAAACTAAACTCAATACGTTTTCCATGTCTGGGATCTGATCCGGACTGCTTAGGACTTAGGCGGCGGCCTCCTCCTGAGACCCTGGCACTCCCCCTGTATATCAGGGTAAAGCAGCTCTTAGCATGCTGTTGTTCTATAATTATACTATGGTTTTTGCTAATATCTTAGCCGAGATTAACTAATTATGCTTCTGCGAATGAGGGCTAATATTTCATAGTTTTCTGATTCATCTTGTTCAAAATCGTTGAGCAGCGAAGCCACTACTGGAACATACAGAAAGACGTCCGACATATGGGATCTACTTATTTAACGCTTTGAAATGGAGCCTGATTACTCTACTTTAATAGATGACCACCACTAAAAGTCTCCTGAGAAAACTGAAAAAGGAATGGTGCAGCACTCAAACCCTAACAGCTAACCAAGGCCACGAGTCATTCCACGCACAAATACAAGAGCCGGAGAGATGTGTTTGGAGACCGGACCCGAAGGTCAATGAGAACCTCATAATGAAGCAGATGCCAGATTCACAGAGGAGATCCCAAGTGACATCCACTCTAACAGGCGGCCCCTTGGTCGCGGAAGATTTCCAGCACACCCTTCATATCAATGAATGAAGGTCTGATGCCAGGTCCCTTGGAGAGACGGACGATTGCCGAGGGACACTGGATTGATCCCAGCCTCAAGCTTCTGCTGACTTTACTGCGGGTGTCGGTTCACAATACTCCTGGGCATCCCACCAGAGCGAAAGCCTGGGTCAGAAGAGTTTCTGGTTCTACCAGGTTCGGTATCCTTCTTAGAACACAGAATCACAGAGTTTCAGGAGCCTCTTGTTTACTTACCAATATGCAGGAACCACTTGTGCAGATGAACACTGTCTTCCAGTTTGCTGCTTGTGAGATAGGGTAAACTATACTATTTTACTGACTTTTCAAATAGGGCGTTTCAATATGCCTGGTAACTATACAAATTCTACATAGTGTACCCTTTATTATGTTTCCCCCCCCCCCCCCCCCCACATCCTTAAAGGTTCCTGACATAAAGATCTGGATAGTGAGTTACTTAGGGTTCATTATGTTAACTATGCTATTCAACAGTATAGGAGAAATAAGAAACAGAGGGGCGCCTCATGTGTGGTATAGTCTGAATGAAGACATGGAAAAGCAACAGAGTAGCCAAATGAGTACTCACATACTCCAGAAGCACACTCATGTGCTGGTAGGGGCAGGCTGTAGATTTAGGTGGGTGTGACAGCTCACCCGTTCAAGGATACTTCCAATACTGTGGTGCTGCAACAGGTGTAAAACAAACAGAGAGCACTATATGTGCAGACCATTAAGGATGATACATAGGTGTGTGCTTTATAGTGTAAAGTGGGTACTCACATACTCCCAAAGCACACCAATGTGCTGGTAGATACAGGCTGCAGATTCAGGCAGGTGTGGCAGCTCACCCAAACAAACAATCTTTTTGGTATTGATGCAGTGAAGACAAAGGCAGGTTTAGTGCTTCTCAGTAGCTGTGCACTTTGTAGTGATTGTAGGCAGATGGTAGGAAATGAGATCCACTCCAAAAGTAAAAATTTTGCAAATATTTATTAAAAACAAAAATTTAAAAACAACACCAGGGTTGTTATACAAAGTGGATTACAGGGTCACCCAGTTGGCCCCAATGATTGCAACGCGTTTCTCGGTTGGCAAACCGTTTCATCAGGCATATCATAATCAATCCTACCTCTGCCTTTTATACCCTACAAACAAACAATTGTATCCATTGTAAGATAGTCTGCCATTGGCACACTGATACACACCCCTTGTCCATTCATATGTTGGATTTTTCGGCTTTCAGCCGCAACTGAATATACAACAATCGATCATTTAAACACATATTCACAAATGAGCATACTAAATTAGTTTTTTTCACATTGTTGCACAAGTGACTATTTAAAGACTTCTGACTAATCTCCTTACGTTCTATATCCCACAATATGACAAGATCGCCCATTTGCAGTCCAACCTACTAAAAATATTATAAGATTTAAACATACTAGGAAGTTTATATTCAGTTTGTTATTGAAATAAAAATGCCAAAAAAACACACATAGATAGCAGCTTTTTATGCAGCTGCCCATTGCGATTTTTCTGTGTGTATTAGCAGAAAAGGGTTTGGCATATTATTGATTGGTAACATAACTGGAATATATTTATTATCTACTACACATTTTTTTCTTTTTTTTCTTCTCTTTTACATGTGACACATGAAGGCACAACTTGGTATACACAAAAGGGTAAACATTTCAATTTTTTATTTGCAAAGTAAATTTTTTATTTGCAAAGTAAATTTTTTATTTGCAAAGTATATTTTTTCTAGTCTACAACAAATTAGCCTCAGAGACACCTGACAGCTCACACAGGTGAGAATCAATTAGGAACACACCCCTTACAATGGATACAATTGTTTGTTTGTAGGGAATAAAAGGCAGAGGTAGGAATGATTATGATATGCCTGATGAAACGGTTTGCCAACCGAGAAACGTGTTGCAATCATTGGGGCCAACTGGGTGACCCTGTAATCCACTTTGTATAACAACTCTGGTGTTGTTTTTAATAAATATTTGCAAAATTTTTACTTTTGGAGTGGAACTCATTTCCTACCATCTGCCTACAATCACTACAAAGTGCACAGCTACTGAGAAGCACTAAACCTGCCTTTGTCTTCACTGCATCAATACCAAAAAGATAGTTAGTTTGGGTGAGCTGCCACACCTGCCTGAATCTGCAGCCTGTATCTACCAGCACATTGGTGTGCTTTGGGAGTATGTGAGTACCCACTTTACACTATAAAGCACACACCTATGTATCATCCTTAATGGTCTGCACATATAGTGCTCTCTGTTTGTTTTACACCTGTTGCAGCACCACAGTATTGGAAGTATCCTTGAACGGGTGAGCTGTCACACCCACCTAAATCTACAGCCTGCCCCTACCAGCACATGAGTGTGCTTCTGGAGTATGTGAGTACACATTTGTCTATTCTGTTGCTTTTCCATATGTCTTCATTCAGACTATACCACACAT
The DNA here is from genome assembly GCF_027579735.1 of Bombina bombina. Lineage (NCBI taxonomy): Eukaryota > Metazoa > Chordata > Amphibia > Anura > Bombinatoridae > Bombina > Bombina bombina. Next base: position 254,220,306 of record NC_069503.1, read on the forward strand.
GAGGCGCCCCTCTGTTTCTTATTTCTCCTAGTTCTTGCCTGGATCATCCAGTTAAGAGGAGGCAGCCGCCGCCCAGCTATCAACTTATTTGTAAAAAGAGACATTTTCTTTCCTGTTGACTCCTAAAGGGATTTATATAACCTTATATTGATATATCTTTCACCTCATAAGATAAAAACAGAATTTATGTTTACCTGATAAATTACTTTCTCCAACGGTGTGTCCGGTCCACGGCGTCATCCTTACTTGTGGGATATTCTCTTCCCCAACAGGAAATGGCAAAGAGCCCAGCAAAGCTGGTCACATGATCCCTCCTAGGCTCCGCCTACCCCAGTCATTCGACCGACGTAAAGGAGGAATATTTGCATAGGAGAAACCATATGATACCGTGGTGACTGTAGTTAAAGAAAATAAATTATCATACCTGATTAAAAAACCAGGGCGGGCCGTGGACCGGACACACCGTTGGAGAAAGTAATTTATCAGGTAAACATAAATTCTGTTTTCTCCAACATAGGTGTGTCCGGTCCACGGCGTCATCCTTACTTGTGGGAACCAATACCAAAGCTTTAGGACACGGATGAAGGGAGGGAGCAAATCAGGTCACCTAAATGGAAGGCACCACGGTTTGCAAAACCTTTCTCCCAAAAATAGCCTCAGAAGAAGCAAAAGTATCAAACTTGTAAAATTTGGTAAAAGTGTGCAGTGAAGACCAAGTCGCTGCCCTACATATCTGATCAACAGAAGCCTCGTTCTTGAAGGCCCATGTGGAAGCCACAGCCCTAGTGGAATGAGCTGTGATTCTTTCAGGAGGCTGCCGTCCGGCAGTCTCATAAGCCAATCTGATGATGCTTTTAATCCAAAAAGAGAGAGAGGTAGAAGTTGCTTTTTGACCTCTCCTTTTACCAGAATAAACAACAAACAAGGAAGATGTTTGTCTAAAATCCTTTGTAGCATCTAAATAGAATTTTAGAGCGCGAACAACATCCAAATTGTGCAACAAACGTTCCTTCTTTGAAACTGGATTCGGACACAAAGAAGGCACGACTATCTCCTGGTTAATGTTTTTGTTAGAAACAACTTTCGGAAGAAAACCAGGTTTAGTACGTAAAACCACCTTATCTGCATGGAAAACCAGATAAGGAGGAGAACACTGCAGAGCAGATAATTCTGAAACTCTTCTAGCAGAAGAAATTGCAACCAAAAACAAAACTTTCCAAGATAATAACTTAATATCAACGGAATGCAAGGGTTCAAACGGAACCCCCTGAAGAACTGAAAGAACTAAGTTGAGACTCCAAGGAGGAGTCAAAGGTTTGTAAACAGGCTTGATTCTAACCAGAGCCTGAACAAAGGCTTGAACATCTGGCACAGCTGCCAGCTTTTTGTGAAGTAACACAGACAAGGCAGAAATCTGTCCCTTCAAGGAACTTGCCGATAATCCTTTCTCCAATCCTTCTTGAAGAAAGGATAGAATCTTAGGAATCTTTACCTTGTTCCAAGGGAATCCTTTAGATTCACACCAACAGATATATTTTTTCCATATTTTGTGGTAAATTTTTCTAGTTACAGGCTTTCTGGCCTGAACAAGAGTATCAATAACAGAATCTGAGAACCCTCGTTTTGATAAGATCAAGCGTTCAATCTCCAAGCAGTCAGCTGGAGTGAGACCAGATTCGGATGTTCGAACGGACCTTGAACAAGAAGGTCTCGTCTCAAAGGTAGCTTCCATGGTGGAGCCGATGACATATTCACCAGATCTGCATACCAAGTCCTGCGTGGCCACGCAGGAGCTATCAAGATCACCGACGCCCTCTCCTGATTGATCCTGGCTACCAGCCTGGGGATGAGAGGAAACGGCGGGAATACATAAGCTAGTTTGAAGGTCCAAGGTGCTACTAGTGCATCTACTAGAGTCGCCTTGGGATCCCTGGATCTGGACCCGTAGCAAGGAACCTTGAAGTTCTGACGAGAGGCCATCAGATCCATGTCTGGAATGCCCCACAATTGAGTAATTTGGGCAAAGATTTCCGGATGGAGTTCCCACTCCCCCGGATGTAATGTCTGACGACTCAGAAAATCCGCTTCCCAATTTTCCACTCCTGGAATGTGGATTGCAGACAGGTGGCAGGAGTGAGTCTCCGCCCATTGAATGATTTTGGTCACTTCTTCCATCGCCAGGGAACTCCTTGTTCCCCCCTGATGGTTGATGTACGCAACAGTCGTCATGTTGTCTGATTGAAACCGTATGAACTTGGCCTTTGCTAGCTGAGGCCAAGCCTTGAGAGCATTGAATATCGCTCTCAGTTCCAGAATATTTATCGGTAGAAGAGATTCTTCCCGAGACCAAAGACCCTGAGCTTTCAGGGGTCCCCAGACCGCGCCCCAGCCCATCAGACTGGCGTCGGTCGTGACAATGACCCACTCTGGTCTGCGGAAGGTCATCCCTTGTGACAGGTTGTCCAGGGACAGCCACCAACGGAGTGAGTCTCTGGTCCTCTGATTTACTTGAATCGTCGGAGACAAGTCTGTATAGTCCCCATTCCACTGACTGAGCATGCACAGTTGTAATGGTCTTAGATGAATGCGCGCAAAAGGAACTATGTCCATTGCCGCTACCATCAAACCTATTACTTCCATGCATTGCGCTATGGAAGGAAGAGGAACGGAATGAAGTGTTTGACAAGAGTTTAGAAGTTTTGTTTTTCTGGCCTCTGTCAGAAAAATCCTCATTTCTAAGGAGTCTATTATTGTTCCCAAGAAGGGAACCCTTGTTGACGGAGATAGAGAACTCTTTTCTACGTTCACTTTCCATCCGTGAGATCTGAGAAAGGCCAGGACTATGTCCGTGTGAGCCTTTGCTTGAGGAAGGGACGACGCTTGAATCAGAATGTCGTCCAAGTAAGGTACTACTGCAATGCCCCTTGGTCTTAGTACCGCTAGAAGGGACCCTAGTACCTTTGTGAAAATCCTTGGAGCAGTGGCTAATCCGAAAGGAAGTGCCACGAACTGGTAATGCTTGTCCAGGAATGCGAACCTTAGGAACCGATGATGTTCCTTGTGGATAGGAATATGTAGATACGCATCCTTTAAATCCACCGTGGTCATGAATTGACCTTCCTGGATGGAAGGAAGAATTGTTCGAATAGTTTCCATTTTGAACGATGGAACCTTGAGAAACTTGTTTAGGATCTTGAGATCCAAGATTGGTCTGAACGTTCCCTCTTTTTTGGGAACTACGAACAGATTGGAGTAGAACCCCATCCCTTGTTCTCCTAATGGAACAGGATGAATCACTCCCATTTTTAACAGGTCTTCTACACAATGTAAGAATGCCTGTCTCTTTATGTGGTCTGAAGACAATTGAGACCTGTGGAACCTCCCCCTTGGGGGAGGCCCCTTGAATTCCAGAAGATAACCTTGGGAGACTATTTCTAGTGCCCAAGGATCCAGAACATCTCTTGCCCAAGCCTGAGCGAAGAGAGAGAGTCTGCCCCCCACCAGATCCGGTCCCGGATCGGGGGCCAACATTTCATGCTGTCTTGGTAGCAGTGGCAGGCTTCTTGGCCTGCTTTCCCTTGTTCCAGCCTTGCATTGGTCTCCAGGCTGGCTTGGCTTGAGAAGTATTACCCTCTTGCTTAGAGGACGTAGCACTTGGGGCTGGTCCGTTTCTACGAAAGGGACGAAAATTAGGTTTATTTTTGGCCTTGAAAGACCTATCCTGAGGAAGGGCGTGGCCCTTACCCCCAGTGATATCAGAGATAATCTCTTTCAAGTCAGGGCCAAACAGCGTTTTCCCCTTGAAAGGAATGTTAAGCAATTTGTTCTTGGAAGACGCATCCGCTGACCAAGATTTCAACCAAAGCGCTCTGCGCGCCACAATAGCAAACCCAGAATTTTTCGCCGCTAACCTAGCCAATTGCAAAGTGGCGTCTAGGGTGAAAGAATTAGCCAATTTGAGAGCACGGATTCTGTCCATAATCTCCTCATAAGGAGGAGAATCACTATCGATCGCCTTTTCTAGCTCATCGAACCTTATACACACACACATATATATATATATATATATATATATATATATATATATATATATATATATATATATATATACATACATACATACACACTAATAGCTACTACTATAAAGAAAGATAGACTTTGATTGGAGCATCAGCTGTAATCATACCCTGAAATTGCATAAAATTGGGAAGATAGCTCTAGAAAGCAATATCAAAAATCCTGAAAATCTAAAGTGAATAAGTTTAAATTGTTACGGTAAACAAGGCATAAATATTTATAAAATATTCCATGCAACTTTAATAAGAAGTTTAATTAAACAGGTCAAATGGCTGAATCATTCTGCCTGACAGTGATATAGGACATATGCTCATCTAGTTACTTTTTGAAAACCACATGTGAATCTGAGCAGTATTGTCAGAGATAATGACATCTCAGAGTTGGCGGATTAAAATCACCTTGGTATGCGGCGTGCCAGGGTGGCGGCCATAACCGGTTGCAATATTGGAAGCTCCCAGAGAAAATATGGCAATCTGCTGATTATCTATCAGCAACCATACCATCCTTCTGTGGAAACACCAGTAATAGAATCTATACAATCGGTTGATCAACATCAAACTAAACTCAATACGTTTTCCATGTCTGGGATCTGATCCGGACTGCTTAGGACTTAGGCGGCGGCCTCCTCCTGAGACCCTGGCACTCCCCCTGTATATCAGGGTAAAGCAGCTCTTAGCATGCTGTTGTTCTATAATTATACTATGGTTTTTGCTAATATCTTAGCCGAGATTAACTAATTATGCTTCTGCGAATGAGGGCTAATATTACATAGTTTTCTGATTCATCTTGTTCAAAATCGTTGAGCAGCGAAGCCACTACTGGAACATACAGAAAGACGTCCGACATATGGGATCTACTTATTTAACGCTTTGAAATGGAGCCTGATTACTCTACTTTAATAGATGACCACCACTAAAAGTCTCCTGAGAAAACTGAAAAAGGAATGGTGCAGCACTCAAACCCTAACAGCTAACCAAGGCCACGAGTCATTCCACGCACAAATACAAGAGCCGGAGAGATGTGTTTGGAGACCGGACCCGAAGGTCAATGAGAACCTCATAATGAAGCAGATGCCAGATTCACAGAGGAGATCCCAAGTGACATCCACTCTAACAGGCGGCCCCTTGGTCGCGGAAGATTTCCAGCACACCCTTCATATCAATGAATGAAGGTCTGATGCCAGGTCCCTTGGAGAGACGGACGATTGCCGAGGGACACTGGATTGATCCCAGCCTCAAGCTTCTGCTGACTTTACTGCGGGTGTCGGTTCACAATACTCCTGGGCATCCCACCAGAGCGAAAGCCTGGGTCAGAAGAGTTTCTGGTTCTACCAGGTTCGGTATCCTTCTTAGAACACAGAATCACAGAGTTTCAGGAGCCTCTTGTTTACTTACCAATATGCAGGAACCACTTGTGCAGATGAACACTGTCTTCCAGTTTGCTGCTTGTGAGATAGGGTAAACTATACTATTTTACTGACTTTTCAAATAGGGCGTTTCAATATGCCTGGTAACTATACAAATTCTACATAGTGTACCCTTTATTATGTTTCCCCCCCCCCCCCCCACATCCTTAAAGGTTCCTGACATAAAGATCTGGATAGTGAGTTACTTAGGGTTCATTATGTTAACTATGCTATTCAACAGTATAGGAGAAATAAGAAACAGAGGGGCGCCTCATGTGTGGTATAGTCTGAATGAAGACATGGAAAAGCAACAGAGTAGCCAAATGAGTACTCACATACTCCAGAAGCACACTCATGTGCTGGTAGGGGCAGGCTGTAGATTTAGGTGGGTGTGACAGCTCACCCGTTCAAGGATACTTCCAATACTGTGGTGCTGCAACAGGTGTAAAACAAACAGAGAGCACTATATGTGCAGACCATTAAGGATGATACATAGGTGTGTGCTTTATAGTGTAAAGTGGGTACTCACATACTCCCAAAGCACACCAATGTGCTGGTAGATACAGGCTGCAGATTCAGGCAGGTGTGGCAGCTCACCCAAACAAACAATCTTTTTGGTATTGATGCAGTGAAGACAAAGGCAGGTTTAGTGCTTCTCAGTAGCTGTGCACTTTGTAGTGATTGTAGGCAGATGGTAGGAAATGAGATCCACTCCAAAAGTAAAAATTTTGCAAATATTTATTAAAAACAAAAATTTAAAAACAACACCAGGGTTGTTATACAAAGTGGATTACAGGGTCACCCAGTTGGCCCCAATGATTGCAACGCGTTTCTCGGTTGGCAAACCGTTTCATCAGGCATATCATAATCAATCCTACCTCTGCCTTTTATACCCTACAAACAAACAATTGTATCCATTGTAAGATAGTCTGCCATTGGCACACTGATACACACCCCTTGTCCATTCATATGTTGGATTTTTCGGCTTTCAGCCGCAACTGAATATACAACAATCGATCATTTAAACACATATTCACAAATGAGCATACTAAATTAGTTTTTTTCACATTGTTGCACAAGTGACTATTTAAAGACTTCTGACTAATCTCCTTACGTTCTATATCCCACAATATGACAAGATCGCCCATTTGCAGTCCAACCTACTAAAAATATTATAAGATTTAAACATACTAGGAAGTTTATATTCAGTTTGTTATTGAAATAAAAATGCCAAAAAAACACACATAGATAGCAGCTTTTTATGCAGCTGCCCATTGCGATTTTTCTGTGTGTATTAGCAGAAAAGGGTTTGGCATATTATTGATTGGTAACATAACTGGAATATATTTATTATCTACTACACATTTTTTTCTTTTTTTTCTTCTCTTTTACATGTGACACATGAAGGCACAACTTGGTATACACAAAAGGGTAAACATTTCAATTTTTTATTTGCAAAGTAAATTTTTTATTTGCAAAGTAAATTTTTTATTTGCAAAGTATATTTTTTCTAGTCTACAACAAATTAGCCTCAGAGACACCTGACAGCTCACACAGGTGAGAATCAATTAGGAACACACCCCTTACAATGGATACAATTGTTTGTTTGTAGGGAATAAAAGGCAGAGGTAGGAATGATTATGATATGCCTGATGAAACGGTTTGCCAACCGAGAAACGTGTTGCAATCATTGGGGCCAACTGGGTGACCCTGTAATCCACTTTGTATAACAACTCTGGTGTTGTTTTTAATAAATATTTGCAAAATTTTTACTTTTGGAGTGGAACTCATTTCCTACCATCTGCCTACAATCACTACAAAGTGCACAGCTACTGAGAAGCACTAAACCTGCCTTTGTCTTCACTGCATCAATACCAAAAAGATAGTTAGTTTGGGTGAGCTGCCACACCTGCCTGAATCTGCAGCCTGTATCTACCAGCACATTGGTGTGCTTTGGGAGTATGTGAGTACCCACTTTACACTATAAAGCACACACCTATGTATCATCCTTAATGGTCTGCACATATAGTGCTCTCTGTTTGTTTTACACCTGTTGCAGCACCACAGTATTGGAAGTATCCTTGAACGGGTGAGCTGTCACACCCACCTAAATCTACAGCCTGCCCCTACCAGCACATGAGTGTGCTTCTGGAGTATGTGAGTACACATTTGTCTATTCTGTTGCTTTTCCATATGTCTTCATTCAGACTATACCACACATGAGGCGCCCCTCTGTTTCTTATTTCTCCTAGTTCTTGCCTGGATCATCCAGTTAAGAGGAGGCAGCCGCCGCCCAGCTATCAACTTATTTGTAAAAAGAGACATTTTCTTTCCTGTTGACTCCTAAAGGGATTTATATAACCTTATATTGATATATCTTTCACCTCATAAGATAAAAACAGAATTTATGTTTACCTGATAAATTACTTTCTCCAACGGTGTGTCCGGTCCACGGCGTCATCCTTACTTGTGGGATATTCTCTTCCCCAACAGGAAATGGCAAAGAGCCCAGCAAAGCTGGTCACATGATCCCTCCTAGGCTCCGCCTACCCCAGTCATTCGACCGACGTAAAGGAGGAATATTTGCATAGGAGAAACCATATGATACCGTGGTGACTGTAGTTAAAGAAAATAAATTATCATACCTGATTAAAAAACCAGGGCGGGCCGTGGACCGGACACACCGTTGGAGAAAGTAATTTATCAGGTAAACATAAATTCTGTTTTCTCCAACATAGGTGTGTCCGGTCCACGGCGTCATCCTTACTTGTGGGAACCAATACCAAAGCTTTAGGACACGGATGAAGGGAGGGAGCAAATCAGGTCACCTAAATGGAAGGCACCACGGTTTGCAAAACCTTTCTCCCAAAAATAGCCTCAGAAGAAGCAAAAGTATCAAACCTGTAAAATTTGGTAAAAGTGTGCAGTGAAGACCAAGTCGCTGCCCTACATATCTGATCAACAGAAGCCTCGTTCTTGAAGGCCCATGTGGAAGCCACAGCCCTAGTGGAATGAGCTGTGATTCTTTCAGGAGGCTGCCGTCCGGCAGTCTCATAAGCCAATCTGATGATGCTTTTAATCCAAAAAGAGAGAGAGGTAGAAGTTGCTTTTTGACCTCTCCTTTTACCAGAATAAACAACAAACAAGGAAGATGTTTGTCTAAAATCCTTTGTAGCATCTAAATAGAATTTTAGAGCGCGAACAACATCCAAATTGTGCAACAAACGTTCCTTCTTTGAAACTGGATTCGGACACAAAGAAGGCACGACTATCTCCTGGTTAATGTTTTTGTTAGAAACAACTTTCGGAAGAAAACCAGGTTTAGTACGTAAAACCACCTTATCTGCATGGAAAACCAGATAAGGAGGAGAACACTGCAGAGCAGATAATTCTGAAACTCTTCTAGCAGAAGAAATTGCAACCAAAAACAAAACTTTCCAAGATAATAACTTAATATCAACGGAATGCAAGGGTTCAAACGGAACCCCCTGAAGAACTGAAAGAACTAAGTTGAGACTCCAAGGAGGAGTCAAAGGTTTGTAAACAGGCTTGATTCTAACCAGAGCCTGAACAAAGGCTTGAACATCTGGCACAGCTGCCAGCTTTTTGTGAAGTAACACAGACAAGGCAGAAATCTGTCCCTTCAAGGAACTTGCCGATAATCCTTTCTCCAATCCTTCTTGAAGAAAGGATAGAATCTTAGGAATCTTTACCTTGTTCCAAGGGAATCCTTTAGATTCACACCAACAGATATATTTTTTCCATATTTTGTGGTAAATTTTTCTAGTTACAGGCTTTCTGGCCTGAACAAGAGTATCAATAACAGAATCTGAGAACCCTCGTTTTGATAAGATCAAGCGTTCAATCTCCAAGCAGTCAGCTGGAGTGAGACCAGATTCGGATGTTCGAACGGACCTTGAACAAGAAGGTCTCGTCTCAAAGGTAGCTTCCATGGTGGAGCCGATGACATATTCACCAGATCTGCATACCAAGTCCTGCGTGGCCACGCAGGAGCTATCAAGATCACCGACGCCCTCTCCTGATTGATCCTGGCTACCAGCCTGGGGATGAGAGGAAACGGCGGGAATACATAAGCTAGTTTGAAGGTCCAAGGTGCTACTAGTGCATCTACTAGAGTCGCCTTGGGATCCCTGGATCTGGACCCGTAGCAAGGAACCTTGAAGTTCTGACGAGAGGCCATCAGATCCATGTCTGGAATGCCCCACAATTGAGTAATTTGGGCAAAGATTTCCGGATGGAGTTCCCACTCCCCCGGATGTAATGTCTGACGACTCAGAAAATCCGCTTCCCAATTTTCCACTCCTGGAATGTGGATTGCAGACAGGTGGCAGGAGTGAGTCTCCGCCCATTGAATGATTTTGGTCACTTCTTCCATCGCCAGGGAACTCCTTGTTCCCCCCTGATGGTTGATGTACGCAACAGTCGTCATGTTGTCTGATTGAAACCGTATGAACTTGGCCTTTGCTAGCTGAGGCCAAGCCTTGAGAGCATTGAATATCGCTCTCAGTTCCAGAATATTTATCGGTAGAAGAGATTCTTCCCGAGACCAAAGACCCTGAGCTTTCAGGGGTCCCCAGACCGCGCCCCAGCCCATCAGACTGGCGTCGGTCGTGACAATGACCCACTCTGGTCTGCGGAAGGTCATCCCTTGTGACAGGTTGTCCAGGGACAGCCACCAACGGAGTGAGTCTCTGGTCCTCTGATTTACTTGAATCGTCGGAGACAAGTCTGTATAGTCCCCATTCCACTGACTGAGCATGCACAGTTGTAATGGTCTTAGATGAATGCGCGCAAAAGGAACTATGTCCATTGCCGCTACCATCAAACCTATTACTTCCATGCATTGCGCTATGGAAGGAAGAGGAACGGAATGAAGTGTTTGACAAGAGTTTAGAAGTTTTGTTTTTCTGGCCTCTGTCAGAAAAATCCTCATTTCTAAGGAGTCTATTATTGTTCCCAAGAAGGGAACCCTTGTTGACGGAGATAGAGAACTCTTTTCTACGTTCACTTTCCATCCGTGAGATCTGAGAAAGGCCAGGACTATGTCCGTGTGAGCCTTTGCTTGAGGAAGGGACGACGCTTGAATCAGAATGTCGTCCAAGTAAGGTACTACTGCAATGCCCCTTGGTCTTAGTACCGCTAGAAGGGACCCTAGTACCTTTGTGAAAATCCTTGGAGCAGTGGCTAATCCGAAAGGAAGTGCCACGAACTGGTAATGCTTGTCCAGGAATGCGAACCTTAGGAACCGATGATGTTCCTTGTGGATAGGAATATGTAGATACGCATCCTTTAAATCCACCGTGGTCATGAATTGACCTTCCTGGATGGAAGGAAGAATTGTTCGAATAGTTTCCATTTTGAACGATGGAACCTTGAGAAACTTGTTTAGGATCTTGAGATCCAAGATTGGTCTGAACGTTCCCTCTTTTTTGGGAACTACGAACAGATTGGAGTAGAACCCCATCCCTTGTTCTCCTAATGGAACAGGATGAATCACTCCCATTTTTAACAGGTCTTCTACACAATGTAAGAATGCCTGTCTCTTTATGTGGTCTGAAGACAATTGAGACCTGTGGAACCTCCCCCTTGGGGGAGGCCCCTTGAATTCCAGAAGATAACCTTGGGAGACTATTTCTAGTGCCCAAGGATCCAGAACATCTCTTGCCCAAGCCTGAGCGAAGAGAGAGAGTCTGCCCCCCACCAGATCCGGTCCCGGATCGGGGGCCAACATTTCATGCTGTCTTGGTAGCAGTGGCAGGCTTCTTGGCCTGCTTTCCCTTGTTCCAGCCTTGCATTGGTCTCCAGGCTGGCTTGGCTTGAGAAGTATTACCCTCTTGCTTAGAGGACGTAGCACTTGGGGCTGGTCCGTTTCTACGAAAGGGACGAAAATTAGGTTTATTTTTGGCCTTGAAAGACCTATCCTGAGGAAGGGCGTGGCCCTTACCCCCAGTGATATCAGAGATAATCTCTTTCAAGTCAGGGCCAAACAGCGTTTTCCCCTTGAAAGGAATGTTAAGCAATTTGTTCTTGGAAGACGCATCCGCTGACCAAGATTTCAACCAAAGCGCTCTGCGCGCCACAATAGCAAACCCAGAATTTTTCGCCGCTAACCTAGCCAATTGCAAAGTGGCGTCTAGGGTGAAAGAATTAGCCAATTTGAGAGCACGGATTCTGTCCATAATCTCCTCATAAGGAGGAGAATCACTATCGATCGCCTTTTCTAGCTCATCGAACCAGAAACACGCGGCTGTAGTGACAGGGACAATGCATGAAATTGGTTGTAGAAGGTAACCTTGCTGAACAAACATCTTTTTAAGCAAACCTTCTAATTTTTTATCCATAGGATCTTTGAAAGCACAACTATCTTCTATGGGTATAGTGGTGCGTTTGTTTAAAGTAGAAACCGCCCCCTCGACCTTGGGGACTGTCTGCCATAAGTCCTTTCTGGGGTCGACCATGGGAAACAATTTTTTAAATATGGGGGGAGGGACGAAAGGTATACCGGGCCTTTCCCATTCTTTATTTACAATGTCCGCCACCCGCTTGGGTATAGGAAAAGCTTCTGGGGGCCCCGGGACCTCTAGGAACTTGTCCATTTTACATAGTTTCTCTGGGATGATCAAATTCTCACAATCATCCAGAGTGGATAACACCTCCTTAAGCAGAGCGCGGAGATGTTCCAACTTAAATTTAAATGTAATCACATCGGGTTCAGCTTGTTGAGAAATTTTCCCTGAATCTGAAATTTCTCCCTCAGACAAAACCTCCCTGGCCCCCTCAGACTGGTGTAGGGGCATATCAGAACCATTATCCTCAGCGTCCTCATGCTCTTCAGTATCTAAAACAGAGCAGTCGCGCTTACGCTGATAAGTGGGCATTTTGGCTAAAATGTTTTTGATAGAATTATCCATTACAGCCGTTAATTGTTGCATAGTAAGGAGTATTGGCGCGCTAGATGTACTAGGGGCCTCCTGAGTGGGCAAGACTGGTGTAGACGAAGGAGGGAATGATGCAGTACCATGCTTACTCCCCTCACTTGAGGAATCATCTTGGGCATCATTTTCAGTGTCACATAAATCACATCTATTTAAATGAGAAGGAACCTTGGCTTCCCCACATTCAGAACACAGTCTATCTGGTAGTTCAGACATGTTAAACAGGCATAAACTTGATAACAAAGTACAAAAAACGTTTTAAAATAAAACCGTTACTGTCACTTTAAATTTTAAACTGAACACACTTTATTACTGCAATTGCGAAAAAGTATGAAGGAATTGTTCAAAATTCACCAAAATTTCACCACAGTGTCTTAAAGCCTTAAAAGTATAGCACACCAAATTTGGAAGCTTTAACCCTTAAAATAACGGAACCGGAGCCGTTTTTATCTTTAACCCCTTTACAGTCCCTGGTATCTGCTTTGCTGAGACCCAACCAAGCCCAAAGGGGAATACGATACCAAATTACGCCTTCAGAAAGTCTTTTTTATGTATCAGAGCTCCTCACACATGCGACTGCATGTCATGCTTCTCAAAAACAAGTGCGCAATACCGGCGCGAAAATGAGGCTCTGCCTATGATTAGGGAAAGCCCCTAGAGAATAAGGTGTCTAAAACAGTGCCTGCCGATATTATTTTACAAAAATACCCATATTAAATGATTCCTCAAGGCTAAATATGTTATATATGAATCGATTTAGCCCAGAAAATGTCTACAGTCTTAACAAGCCCTTGTGAAGCCCTTATTTACTCTGTAATAAAAATGGCTTACCGGATCCCATAGGGAAAATGACAGCTTCCAGCATTACATCGTCTTGTTAGAATGTGTCATACCTCAAGCAGCAAAAGTCTGCTCACTGTTCCCCCAACTGAAGTTAATTCCTCTCAACAGTCCTGTGTGGAACAGCCATCGATTTTAGTAACGGTTGCTAAAATCATTTTCCTCTTACAAACAGAAATCTTCATCTCTTTTCTGTTTCAGAGTAAATAGTACATACCAGCACTATTTTAAAATAACAAACTCTTGATTGAATAATAAAAACTACAGTTAAACACTAAAAAACTCTAAGCCATCTCCGTGGAGATGTTGCCTGTACAACGGCAAAGAGAATGACTGGGGTAGGCGGAGCCTAGGAGGGATCATGTGACCAGCTTTGCTGGGCTCTTTGCCATTTCCTGTTGGGGAAGAGAATATCCCACAAGTAAGGATGACGCCGTGGACCGGACACACCTATGTTGGAGAAATTAGTTTGTTTAAGTTTTAAATTGTCTTTGAGGGTTATCAATAACTACCATCTAAATTGTATACCATTCTGCGCCCCCTCCACTGTGATTTCATCACGTATTAGATATTCAACAGTATACATGCATGTTAATATCTTAGTATTAAGGTTCCTTAATTTTTAGTATGCTAGTTAGTAATATTATTAATGAGGATAAAGTGATATTCATCTGAGGTTCAGGAGTATTACTATTACCATACTACCATTTAGTTGATGGCTGTTTTGTTTTATATAGTTATAATGTCATTATCTTGCACCAATTACATTCCTAAAAAACTGAGCCCTCTTATTCTCTCAAGGGTCTGAGAGGCTCCTACTATGCTCTCATGGTCTGACCATGCTTATATAGAGTTGGGTTCCCCTCTTGTGTTGGCATTTCTTATACTATTAATCACTGTTTCAGCTATGCTATACACCCTTTATAGGCAGCAAAAGCTGTATTTGCTGCGCTCTCTTTTGCCATAGTTAAACGACTATCTGACTACTATGAAACAGGTCCTTAACCCTATGAGTGCTAAGCACTTTCCCACCTGGGTGCTAAGCTTTTTAAAAAAAAAATTAAAAAAAATTATTTTATGAAAAAACATTTTTGAACTTTTTTTTTTCAGATCCCCAAGACTCACACTGTTGGAAAGGTTAGGCGATTTCCTTTCCAACGGTGGGTCTTGAGGGTCTGTAGCTGCTTAGATGCCTGTGATACAGGCTTCCAAGCTGCATGCCCCTTTCAACTATACTCAACATTGTTAAGTATAAATAAAGTTGCGCGGTGACATCATCACGTCATTGCATGTGACGTCACCACGCATAACGTGAAGCCCCGGCGATGCCTGTCATTATGCTGGCCCGATCACCGGGGTAGGAGCAGGTGGGAGCCCCCAGATCTCCCTCAAGGTGTGAGAGTGCTAGCTACGGCTCTGAGTCGTTAGCACCACAGTGGGAAACTCTGCGACAGCTCAGAGCCGTTGTTAGCACTCAAGGGGTTAAAGTAAGCTCTGACATGCCTCAACTCTGCTAGGTGATAGATGATATCAGAGTGCCGTCCTATTTTCATATCACATCAACTGAGGACCTAATTAGCAAATGCTATGATTTTGTAAATCAAAACACTATTACTGTCTGATACTAATTTTGTGACCACAATAAAACCTAAACTCTCCTCATTCAAACATAATAAGCTAAATTAACCTAGGGCCAAGGATGCCCTCTTGTTGGAATTTTATGAACCTTATATGCTACTTTATCAAGCCCATGAGTATCTAGTTGTGTTTTGATAGTTTATCACCTCTTAATCTCATTAGATAACACATTTATGCTATGCATAAATTCTAAATTCTGTTATTGACCATAGGTCCAAGAGTGACCGTATATATCATTATATTTTGTCTAAGTGAAATTTCAGTTCAATGGGATACAAGAGTGATCCCTTGTAAAGTGAAAGGAATTACCAATGTTTAAAAATGAGGTTTCAATTTTCTATATCTTGTATAAGTTCTGCGATTTCTTTCACAGTGTTTTCCAATATCCTGTGCACCTTGTGGAAACATTTTTGTATCTCAATGTTTTGCTACAATAATGGAGATTATAGTTTATTTCTTTTCACTATTTCTGTATATTATTCCTTCTGACAACCTCAATAAAAAACATAATTTATGCTTACCTGATAAATTCCTTTCTTCTGTTGTGTGATCAGTCCACGGGTCATCATTACTTCTGGGATATAACTCCTCCCCAACAGGAAATGCAAGAGGATTCACCCAGCAGAGCTGCATATAGCTCCTCCCCTCTACGTCAGTCCCAGTCATTCGACCAAGAATCAACGAGAAAGGAGTAACCAAGGGTGAAGTGGTGACTGGAGTATAATTTAAAAGATATTTACCTGCCTTAAAACAGGGCGGGCCGTGGACTGATCACACAACAGAAGAAAGGAAATTATCAGGTAAGCATAAATTATGTTTTCTTCTGTTATGTGTGATCAGTCCACGGGTCATCATTACTTCTGGGATACCAATACCAAAGCAAAAGTACACGGATGACGGGAGGGATAGGCAGGCTCATTATATAGAAGGAACCACTGCCTGAAGAACCTTTCTCCCAAAAATAGCCTCCGAAGAAGCAAAAGTGTCAAATTTGTAAAATTTGGAAAAAGTATGAAGCGAAGACCAAGTTGCAGCCTTGCAAATCTGTTCAACAGAGGCCTCATTCTTAAAGGCCCAAGTGGAAGCCACAGCTCTAGTGGAGTGAGCTGTAATTCTTTCAGGAGGCTGCTGACCAGCAGTCTCATAGGCTAAACGTATTATGCTACGAAGCCAAAAAGAGAGAGAGGTAGCAGAAGCTTTTTGACCTCTCCTCTGTCCAGAATAAACGACAAACAGGGAAGAAGTTTGGCGAAAATCTTTAGTTGCCTGCAAGTAGAACTTGAGGGCACGAACTACATCCAGATTGTGTAGAAGACGTTCCTTCTTTGAAGAAGGATTTGGACACAAGGATGGAACAACAATCTCTTGATTGATATTCCTGTTAGTGACCACCTTAGGTAAGAACCCAGGTTTAGTACGCAGAACTACCTTGTCTGAGTGAAAAATCAGATAAGGAGAATCACAATGTAAGGCTGATAACTCAGAAACTCTTCGAGCCGAGGAAATAGCCATTAAAAACAGAACTTTCCAAGATAACAATTTTATATCAATGGAATGAAGGGGTTCAAATGGAACACCCTGTAAAACGTTAAGAACTAAGTTTAAACTCCATGGCGGAGCAACAGCTTTAAACACAGGCTTGATCCTAGCTAAAGCCTGACAAAAAGCCTGGACGTCTGGATTTTCTGACAGACGCCTGTGTAACAAGATGGACAGAGCTGAAATCTGTCCCTTTAATGAACTAGCTGATAAACCCTTTTCTAACCCTTCTTGTAGAAAAGACAATATCCTAGAGATCCTAACCTTACTCCAGGAGTAATGTTTGGATTCGCACCAGTATAGGTATTTACGCCATATTTTATGGTAAATCTTTCTGGTAACAGGCTTCCTAGCCTGTATCAGGGTATCAATAACCGACTCAGAAAAACCACGTTTTGATAAAATCAAACGTTCAATTTCCAAGCAGTCAGCTTCAGAGAAGTTAGATTTTGATGTTTGAATGGACCCTGTATCAGAAGGTCCTGTCTTAGAGGTAGAGACCAAGGCGGACAGGAAGACATGTCCACTAGATCTGCATACCAAGTCCTGCGTGGCCATGCAGGCGCTATTAGAATCACTGATGCTCTCTCCTGCTTGATTTTGGCAATCAATCGAGGAAGCAGCGGAAAGGGTGGAAACACATAAGCCATCCCGAAGTTCCAAGGTGCTGTCAAAGCATCTATCAGAACCGCTCCCGGATCCCTGGATCTGGACCCGTAGCGAGGAAGTTTGGCGTTCTGGCGAGACGCCATGAGATCTATCTCTGGTTTGCCCCAACGTCGAAGTATTTGGGCAAAGACCTCCGGATGAAGTTCCCACTCCCCCGGATGAAAAGTCTGGCGACTCAAGAAATCCGCCTCCCAGTTCTCCACTCCCGGGATGTGGATTGCTGACAGGTGGCAAGAGTGAGACTCTGCCCAGCGAATTATCTTTGATACTTCCACCATTGCTAGGGAGCTTCTTGTCCCTCCCTGATGGTTGATGTAAGCTACAGTCGTGATGTTGTCCGACTGAAACCTGATGAACCCCCGAGTTGTTAATTGGGGCCAAGCTAGAAGGGCATTGAGAACTGCCCTCAATTCCAGAATGTTTATTGGAAGGAGACTCTCCTCCTGATTCCATAGTCCCTGAGCCTTCAGAGAATTCCAGACAGCGCCCCAACCTAGTAGGCTGGCGTCTGTTGTTACAATTGTCCAGTCTGGCCTGCTGAATGGCATCCCCCTGGACAGGTGTGGCCGATGAAGCCACCATAGAAGAGAATTTCTGGTCTCTTGATTCAGATTCAGAGTAGGGGACAAATCTGAGTAATCCCCATTCCACTGACTTAGCATGCATAATTGCAGAGGTCTGAGGTGTAGGCGTGCAAAAGGTACTATGTCCATTGCCGCTACCATTAAGCCGATCACCTCCATGCATTGAGCTACTGACGGGTGTTGAATGGAATGAAGGACACGGCATGCATTTTGAAGCTTTGTTAACCTGTCCTCTGTCAGGTAAATCTTCATTTCTACAGAATCTATAAGAGTCCCCAAGAATGGAACTCTTGTGAGAGGAAAAAGAGAACTCTTCTTTTCGTTCACTTTCCATCCATGCGACCTTAGAAATGCCAGAACTAACTCTGTATGAGACTTGGCAGTTTGAAAGCTTGAAGCTTGTATTAGAATGTCGTCTAGGTATGGAGCTACCGAAATCCCTCGCGGTCTTAGTACCGCCAGAAGGGCACCCAGAACCTTTGTGAAGATTCTTGGAGCCGTAGCCAATCCGAATGGAAGAGCTACAAACTGGTAGTGCCTGTCTAAGAAGGCAAACCTTAGATACCGGTGATGATCTTTGTGGATCGGTATGTGAAGGTAAGCATCCTTTAAATCCACTGTGGTCATGTACTGACCCTCTTGGATCATGGGTAAGATTGTCCGAATAGTTTCCATTTTGAACGATGGAACTCTTAGGAATTTGTTTAGAATCTTTAAATCTAAGATTGGCCTGAAAGTTCCCTCTTTTTTGGGAACCACAAACAGGTTTGAGTAGAACCCTTGTCCTTGTTCCGACCGCGGAACCGGATGGATCACTCCCATTATTAACAGATCTTGTACGCAGCGTAGAAACGCTTCTTTCTTTATCTGGTTTATTGACAACCTTGACAGATGAAATCTCCCTCTTGGGGGAGATAATTTGAAGTCTAGAAGGTATCCCTGAGATATGATCTCTAGTGCCCAGGGATCCTGAACATCTCTTGCCCAGGCCTGGGCGAAGAGAGAGAGTCTGCCCCCCACTAGATCCGGTCCCGGATCGGGGGCTCTCGGTTCATGCTGTCTTTGGGGCAGCAGCAGGTTTCCTGGCCTGCTTGCTCTTGTTCCAGGACTGGTTAGGCTTCCAGCCTTGCCTGTAACGAGCAACAGCTCCTTCCTGTTTTGGTGCAGTGGAGGTTGATGCTGCTCCTGTTTTGAAGTTCCGAAAGGGACGAAAATTAGACTGTCTAGCCTTAGCTTTGGCTTTGTCTTGAGGTAGGGCGTGGCCCTTACCTCCTGTAATGTCAGCGATAATCTCTTTCAAACCGGGCCCAAATAAAGACTGCCCCTTGAAAGGTATATTAAGTAATTTGGACTTAGAAGTAACATCGGCTGACCAGGATTTTAGCCACAGCGCCCTACGTGCCTGTATGGCGAATCCTGAGTTCTTAGCCGTAAGTTTGGTTAAATGTACTACGGCCTCCGAAATGAAGGAATTAGCTAGTTTAAGGACTCTAAGCCTGTCCGTAATGTCGTCTAGCGTAGATGAACTAAGGTTCTCTTCAAGCGACTCAATCCAAAATGCTGCCGCAGCCGTAATCGGCGCGATACATGCAAGGGGTTGTAATATAAAACCTTGTTGAACAAACATTTTCTTAAGGTAACCCTCTAATTTTTTATCCATTGGATCTGAGAAAGCACAGCTATCCTCCACCGGGATAGTGGTACGCTTAGCTAAAGTAGAAACTGCTCCCTCCACCTTGGGGACCGTTTGCCATAAGTCCCGAGTGGTGGCGTCTATTGGAAACATCTTTCTAAATATTGGAGGGGGTGAGAACGGCACACCGGGTCTATCCCACTCCTTAGTAACAATTTCAGTTAGTCTCTTAGGTATAGGAAAAACGTCAGTACTCGCCGGTACCGCAAAGTATTTATCCAACCTACACAGTTTCTCTGGTATTGCAACGGTGTTACAATCGTTGAGAGCTGCTAAGACCTCCCCTAGTAATACACGGAGGTTCTCCAATTTAAATTTAAAATTTGAAATATCTGAGTCCAATCTGTTTGGATCAGAACCGTCACCCACAGAATGAAGCTCTCCGTCCTCATGCTCTGCGAGCTGTGACGCAGTATCAGACATGGCCCTAGCATTGTCAGCGCACTCTGTTCTCACCCCAGAGTGATCACGCTTGCCTCTTAGTTCTGGTAATTTAGACAAAACTTCAGTCATAACAGTAGCCATATCTTGTAATGTTATCTGTAATGGCCGCCCAGATGTACTAGGCGCCAAAATATCACGCACCTCCCGGGCGGGAGATGCAGGTACTGCCGCGTGAGGCGAGTTAGTCGGCATAACTCTCCCCTCGCTGTTTGGTGAAATTTGTTCACATTGTACAGATTGACTTTTATTTAAAGTAGCATCAATACAGTTAGTACATAAATTTCTATTGGGCTCCACCTTGGCATTGGAACAAATGACACAGATATCTTCCTCTGAGTCAGACATGTTTAACACACTAGCAAAAAACTTACAACTTGGTTATAATCTTTTTTAGCAAAAAACGTACTGTGCCTCAAAGAGGTACTAACGATTAAATGACAGTTGAAATAATGAACTGAAAAACAGTTATAGCATCAAACTTTAAAACAACAAAACTTTTAGCAAAGGTTTGTTCCCATTAGTAAAATAACAATAATTAAATTTGACATAAAAAATACAAAGCAACGTTTTTATTCACAGTCACTATAAGAATTCTCACAGCTCTGCTGAGAGAATTTACCTCCCTTCAAAGAAGTTTGAAGACCCCTGAGATCTATCAGAGATGAACCGGATCATGCAGGAAATATAAAAGTAACTGACTGGTATTTTTTGATGCGTAGCAAAGAGCGCCAAAAACGGCCCCTCCCTCTCCCACACAGCAGTGAAGAGAAACGAAACTGTCACAATTAAAGCAAAAAAACTGCCAAGTGGAAAATAATGCCCAAATATTTATTCACACAGTACCTCAGCAATGTAAACGATTCTACATTCCAGCAAAAACGTTTAACATGATAAATAGTTATTAAAAAGGATTAGTGACCTTTAACAGAGTAGTTCCGGTGAAATACCATCCCCAGAATACTGAAGTGTATACATACATGTCATTTTAACGGTATGGCAGGATTTTCTCATCAATTCCATTCAGAAAATAAAAACTGCTACATACCTCAATGCAGATTCATCTGCCCGCTGTCCCCTGATCTGAAGCCTTTACCTCCCTCAGATGGCCGAGAACAGCAATATGATCTTAACTACTCCGGTTAAAATCATAGTAAAAAACTCTGACAGATTCTTCCTCAAACTCTGCCAGAGAAGTAATAACACGCTCCGGTGCTATTTTAAAATAACAAACTTTTGATTGAAGTCATAAAAAACTAAGTATAATCACCATAGTCCTCTCACACATCCTATCTAGTCGTTGGGTGCAAGAGAATGACTGGGACTGACGTAGAGGGGAGGAGCTATATGCAGCTCTGCTGGGTGAATCCTCTTGCATTTCCTGTTGGGGAGGAGTTATATCCCAGAAGTAATGATGACCCGTGGACTGATCACACATAACAGAAGAAAAGTAATAAATAAAAATACCATGGCTGGGATGATTGACAATTGGTTGTGCAAGAGATGGGGTGGCATTTCGAAAGCAGTTATAAATAGGGGAGTGTTGCCCTCTCCTTGTGATACCAGATGGGCAGGTCCCCTGTCCGCCCTGAGAATGGTAAATCTGCCCTTATTTATAGATTTTAGAGAGCTGTGGTAACAAAAAACATCTCCAGATACTTTAATGGAAATACTTACACACATAACAACAGCAATGGAAACAAGACCTATGTTTAACCTTCACAAATGGGTTAAGCACAGTTAAAATCAGCTTTAATGACACTATAAAGTAGGATGTTAACTATATAAGGACCAGGATATTTTACTTTACTTTGGTCATTGGTGATTTCAGTGGTCCCTGGTGGTGTTTTTAATGAGTAGAACTGGCTATTTTGATTACAAAAAGATACATTCAACACTCTGCAGCTGGTATTACAAGTTGTGACAGAAAAAGAGAGGGTGTAATACACACCAATGTGTATTCCCACCCTTAGGGGGCGCCTCCTATAACCAATCAAACAAAAACACAAATATAAAACTGAACTAATACCTAGAAAATATATAATTATAATAGTGTACCAATAGAAAATGTCCAATATGGTAATGATATAGTCCCAATCAGTAGTGAGTCCAAAAAACAGTAGGCAGCTCTCAGTCTTAGGATGGCTTTCCTGATAGATGGGTAACTAGAAAAAGAGAGAACACAGAGGCGCCAAACATGGCCTAGAACAGCCAAAAAACAAAAAATGTATCCACACAAGTAACAATTGAATACTCACAAAGGAGTATCAGGTATCAGTCTACTGGGCGACTGTTTGGTTCCAGTCTGCTGTTTAGGCACCTGCAGGTGCTCTGGATCTTGTAAGTAAGATTGCTCAGTTCACCAATTACTTGTCAAAACGTTACTGGGCTATGGTTTGCATATTTTGTGTTCACTCAGGAATCTTTTAACTACTATAACCAAGGACTACAATTGACTCCTGATGTGCACCAGTGAGCTGGACCACTGAGAGGCTCCAGTCTGCCCCAATAGCACCAATGGGTGCGTCTCCTTTGTGAGTATTCAATTGTTACTTGTGTGGTATTACAAGTTATCAGAGGCACGTTAGATGGGCATAAAAGCCAACGTGTTTCTTTCATTATAGAGTGTAAAATAGAAAAGAAACCTAAATTATTTCCATTATCACCTTTTCTTCATTCTCTGGAAGCTTTTGTTGAAAAGCAGGTAAGGAGACTCAGGAGCATGGACTTGTCTGAAGCACTATATGACATCAGTTGTGCAAGAATACTTTTAACAGTGACAAATTTTTGCAGGAGCACTGGGTGCCAGCAGTATTTCCTGCCATGTAGTGCTCCAGACATGCACGCTACTTACCTAGGTATTTCCTCAACAAGAATAGCAAAGCAAATTTGATATAAAAGTAAATTGGAAACTTTTTTCCCCAAATTGTATGCTCTGTCTGTATTAAAATTTGACATAGAGGGGGATATTTATCAAGCCGTGTAATTGTGGCGAGCTTTATCCAACCTAGTTATCAAAGCCTACAGACCTGCAAAAGTTGAAATCTGTGACGTAACATACGATCCGCCGGTCTCAATCCGACACAGATCGATGCTTACGTCATTACAGATGTTCCAAATACACATTTGGCACTATTTGACACTTTATCAAAGTTATCAAATAGTTAACCGGTACGCTCACGGCTATTCCGGCCCAGCATACCTCGTTTTTAATCCGCCACCCTGGAGGCCGCGGATGCCATAGGAATCAATGGGAGTCTGAAAGCAGCGAAAGCTTATGTTCGATGATGCCAGATATCCCATTGATTTATATTGTAGAAAACCAGTAACGTTTACACCTAACACCCTAACATAAACCCAGAGTCTAAACACCCCTAATCTGCCGCCCCGACATCGCCGCCACCTACATAATGTTATTAACCCCTATTCCGCTGCTCCCCGCCACTGCCGCCACTAAATAAATGTTTTAACACCTATCCCGCTGCTCCCGGACCCCGCCGCCACTAAATAAATGTAACAACCCCTATTCCGCCGCTCCCAGACCCCGTCGCTACTAAATAAAGTTATTAACCCCTATTCCGCCGCTCTTAGACCCCACCGCCACCTAAATAAACATAACCTCTAAACCTCTGGCCGTCCACATCACTACCATTAACTAAACCTATTAACCCCTAAACCGTCAGCCCCCCACATCACCATAAACTAAATTAAGCTATTAACCCCTAAACCTACCAATCCGCTAACTTTACATAACAATTACAACATCCCTATCTTATAATAAATTAAAACACCTTTAGAATTTAAATAAACTATATTAAACTATTAATTAATTAACCTACCCTAACTATTATACTAAATTACATTAAACTAGCAATTAAATTAACTATATTACATATTAAAAATCCCCAACCCTACTCAAATTATTTAAATCAACTATTAAACATTACTAAGTTACCAAAACAAACAAACCACAGTATCAAAAATAAAAATGAATTAAACCTAATCTAATTGCCCTATCAAAAAGAAATCAGCTCTTTTACCTGTTAAAAAAAAAACACCCCCAACAGTAAAACCCACCACCCACCCAACCAAGCTCCCCAAATAAAAAGCCTATCTAAAAAACCTAAGCTCCCCATTGCCCTGAAAAGGGCATTTTTATGGGCATTGCCCTTAAAAGGGCATTTAGCTCTTTTACCTGCCCAGACCCTGTCTGAAAATAAAACCCACCCAAAAAGTCCTTAAATAAATCTAACACTAACCCCCGACGATCCACTTACAGTTTTTGAAGTTCCGCTTGAAGGATCCATCTAGCCGGCAAGATGTCTTCATCCGGACAGCCTCTTCTATCTTCATCCATCCGGCGAAGTCTTCATCCATTTACATAGTGCAGAATTATACAACATTAGCTTACCGGCATATTTATACTTTAAATTATTTCAGAGAAATTATATCTAAAATCTCCTTTTATCAGAACGCCGCTCCTTGCTCTACTGAGTACTACTTTTTGGTAAAAGGAGATAAATAATTCTGCACTATATAACATTCCTTTGTAAGTTTACAGCCCCATTAACGCTGAAAAAATGGTAATTTCAGCGTTAAAACAGCACCGCAGCCATTACAAGTCTTGTCGGTATAGCTGTACCGCAAGCCTTTTAGCCTGTAACGCAACTTCAGTCCGGCACACGTATACATTGACACCTTGATTACGAGTTTTGCGTTAGAGGCTGTGCGGTGCTAACGAGCAGTTTATGCTCACCGCTCACTTACAGACATCGCTGGTATTACGGGTTTTTACAAACCAGACAAGAAGTGAGCGTTGAGCAAAATTTTGCTCATTACCGCACTCCAGTACCAGCACTGCTTATGTTAGCAGTGAGCTGGTGTAACATGCTTGTGCACGATTTCCCCATAGGAATCAATGGGGAGAGCCGGCTGAAAAAAAGTCTAACACCTGCAAAACAGCAGCGTAAAACTCCTTAACGCAGCCCCATTGATTCCTATGGGGAAATACATTTTATGTCTACACCTAACACCCTAACATGAACCCCGAGTCTAAACACTTCTAATTTTACACTTATTAACCCCTAATCTGCCGTCCCCAACGTCGCCGACACCTATATTAAAGTTATTAACCCCTAAACCTAAGTCTAACCCTAAACCTAACACCCCCTAACTTAAATATAATTAAAAGAAATCAAAATAAAAATTACTATCATTAACTAAATTATTCCTATTTAAAACTAAATGCTTACCTTTAAAATAAACCCTAAGCTAGCTACAATATAACTAATAGTTACATTGTATCTATCTTAGGGTTTATTTTTATTTTACAGGCAAGTTTGTATTTATTTTAACTAGGTAGAATAGTTATTAAATAGTTATTAACTATTTAATAACACCTTCTCCCCATTGATGTCTATGGGGAAAGCGTGCACGAGCACGTCAAAACAGCGCTTGAATTGTGTGCGGTATGGAGCTCAATGCAACCATATCGCACGCACAAGCCGGCTTTTTGAAAACTTGTAATGGCTGCGCTCTTTTGTTGCGTTTGTTAAATTCCCTATAGTGCGCATAACTTGTAATCTACCTGTGTGTCATTTAGTGCATTTATTATATTATATATGCACCACTGCTGTGGCCATCACTATACTCTTGCAATAGGACCAGCTGGATTGGAAAAACAGTGCTAGTAGTACCTAAAAGTAATTTGAATAAAAAATAATACTTTTGACCATGCCAAAAGAGTTTAAAAGTTTTGAGTGAGGAGAAGGAGAGTTCAATTTTGGCTTTACTGGTAGAGGGATACAGTGAGTGTCAAGTTACTTCCATCGTTAAAATTTCAAAGATGACGGTTCATAAGCACAAGGTCAAGCAGCAGACATTGGAGACAACAAAGCTACAGACCGTCAGAGGGCGAAAATGAGAGGTATACACTTAGGTGCTATACACCAGGGGTATAATTCCCAATATCATGAGAGTTAATGTAATTACTATACATGTGAAAATGGAATACCTATAAAAGTAAAACATAACTTTTATTATCCATACTAAGAAAGAACACAATAAAATCAATTAAAAACATACACACAAAAGCACTCTACTCACAGAAATGGAGATAGTAGCCCCAAACCTCCATATATTGCAAGTGTTTGTCTATCAATAGAAAGTACAAGATCAGCACAAAGTATGTGATTAGATGTCAAGGTAATAAAAAGATCCCTTAATCTGATAAATCTCACCTATAATTCTGCACTTTTGCTGTACTCCCTGTTAGTTATTTAATAAATTAGGCACAACGACTGAGCTCATTAGATATGAACATATCATATAGACTAAATAAACCAAATGGGAGTAGCAGTGCAAATGCCTGATGCATCTTTGCCACTGCTTTGTCAAAGCCCTGAGGTTTGCAAAAGACCATAAGGATTGGACTGAAAATGACCGGAGTAAGGTCATCTTCTCTGATGAGTCCAATTTTCAGCTTTGCCCAACACCAGGTCATCTGATAGTTAGACGGAAACCTATAGAGGCGTACAATTTGGTGAAAGATCAGTGGAGATCTGGGGGTGCTTCAGTAAGACTAGAATAGGGCAGATTTATCTTTGTGAAGGATGCATTGAATCAAGCCACATACAAGGTTATCCTGGAAGAAAACTTGCTTACTTCTGCTCTGACAATGTTCCTCAACTCTGAGGATTGTTATCTTTCCAGCAGGACTATGCTCCACGCCACACAGCCAGGTCAATCAAGGAGTGGATGGAGGACCACCAGATTAAGACCCTGTCATGGCCAGCCCAATCTCCAGGCCTGAACTCCATTGAAAACCTCTGGAATGAGATCAAGAGGAGGATAGATGGTCACAAGCCATCAAAAAAATCTGAGCTGCTTGAATGTTTGCACCAGGGGTGCCATAAAGTCACCCAACAGCAATATGAGAGACTGGTGAAGAGCATGCTAAGACGCATGAAAGCTGTGACTGAAAAGCATAATTTATGCAAGAACTTACTTGATAAATTAATTTATTTCATATTGGCAAGAGTCCATGAGCTAGTGACGTATGGGATATACAATCCTACCAGGAGGGGCAAAGTTTCCCAAACCTCAAAATGCCTACAAATACACCCCTCACCACACCCACAATTCAGTTTCACGAATAGCCAAGTAGTGGGGTGATAAAATAATGAGTAAAAAAGCATACAAAAAAGGAACTGGAAATATAATTGTGCTTTTAAACAAAAATCATAACCACCATAAAAAGGGTGGGCCTCATGGACTCTTGCCAATATGAAATAAATGAATTTATCAAGTAAGTTTTTACATAAATTATGTTTTCTTTCATGTAATTGGCAAGAGTCCATGAGCTAGTGACGTATGGGATAGAAATACCCAAGATGTGGAAGACCACAGAAGAGTCACTAGAGAGGGAGGGATAAAATAAAAACAGCCATTTCCGCTGAAAAAAATGAAATCCACACAAAAAAAAGTCTTTCATAAATTTCACATAAATTACAAGAAAAAAACATAAATCATAAGCAGAAGAATCAAACTGAGACAGCTACCTGAAGAACTTTTCTACCAAAGACTGCTTCAGAAGAGGCAAATACATCAAAATGGTAAAATTTAGTAAATGTGGGGGGCGGGTCCAAACACCGACCAAGATGGCTGCTTTTTAATTTCAGCTGAGTTCTGGAGCAGTTAGATCCGCTATCTATCACTCCACTGACCGACAACCTAAATCCTATCACACTGCTGAGTCACAGAATAACACCTAAGGAAAGGATTTATTGGTTTTTTTATCTCTCTACACTTCGAACTTTAGCCTAGCAGACCAGAATAAATGAGGTGTGCAGCGGAGGCCTAATCACCGGCCTGCACCCTCGTTTACCCTCCCAATTCCTGAAACATCAGGCAAAACAGCTATATACGCTGTCATAAATTTCTGGAGCACAGAAATGCTACCTATTACTTTGTACCCTATCAAGAACTATACTCCGTAATCCAGCCATGGAAGGGTTATATTATGCAATACAGGCCATGCTGACAGACTTCGAGATTCAGATACACACAGCCATAGAAGATGCAATGAGACCACTGAGCCAGGGTATTCCTATCTGCACCGTGAGTTGTCAGGAGTCTGTCACCGATAGCAATGGGAAGATAGACTTATGCTGGCAAGATCCAGAGAGAGACAACACGGAGCTGCAGAGAGCTGACCAATATAAAATCGAGCAGGTTTCTGCATACCCGTCTCCTACTATCAAGTCAACATATACTCCGGACCCCCCAACAGCCCAGAGGGGGACACAGAGAGACATATTAGCAGCATGGGGAGTGCAGGAGCCACGGACCATGGGAGATGCCGTATTGGCCAGATCCAGGGGTGCCTCTGACAACGACCTGATCCTGCCTTTTGCCAAATATAGAACAACCGACTACCGACTAGTGAATACATCGATTACAGATACTGTGATGATCCGCAGACAATACTGGATGGTGGTTGGGACACTAACTGCCGATGTGGGGACACTCCGCAAAGATAAGGCCACGCACAACGGACTCCTATTGTTATACCCAGCTCCCTTGCAGAGCATTAATGAGGCCGTGGATGGCAGGGTGCGACTATATGGTGCAGACATGGGACTTCAACTATGTAGAGTTGGTGTGGGGTAAGACAATCCTCTTTTAATCGCTGCTGCAGCATACCATACCCTATCCCCTTACTAAGACTCATTATGAAGCTGTCTGGCTAACAGAAGATCTCTCAAGGGACCTGACGGTCTGAATTTTAAGATCAAGACTGTTTTTGAGTCCAATGCCTAAGCTAAGCGGTACTGATATGTTGTATGTGGAGTGATTTGTTGTGCATTTGGAAGTGTACATTATACCTACACCCTTCATTATTTACCAATTTTGTTATGTCTATGTAAGCGATATTTGTTTCTCATAAGTGCCCTGTATACTGTGCTGTTTTGGATGGCTTAACATTCCTGCATGTGTTCCTTCCGTGTTAGAAGTGCGCACCAATATCTCAAGCTAATCTATTGTTGGTTAGAAACAAGCCCTGCATACAGGACGTTAGTTTATATTTGGTACTCCGACTTTCAAAATAATTCTATGTCTCTAAATTTTTTGATTACTCAGAAGGACAACTCTACAAAATACTAGAGCTTCTCCCATTTTTGTTGCTTCACATTATGGGTTATTATTTAAGGTAACTGGTTATAGAGGGTCTACTTGGCAACTTCCTGCTCTGTCGTTCTGTTTTAAATGTTTTAATAATAGTGTGCGAATCCTGTTTAGAGGTGCTGAATAACAACTTAGCAGTTAACCCTAGTGCTAATACGCTGATATAGATGATTATAATGGCCAGCAATGTTCAGACTGGGGTACAAATAATGTGCTATTATTAAGCATCTCATTTACAGCTATTAATGTTTGCTTGCCAAAAGTTTGTATGTATGTTTAGGGCAGTATTGATCCATATAGGCCTGTCACTATGTTATAATACATACTTTAACAATACTAAGCCCAGGAGTGGCTATGGATCAATTTACCTCCATCAAATGTTACTGTTTTATTAAGGTCCAAGAGTGACCTACTATTACCAAAGGAGTATTATATAATTGGAAAAATGAGGTTATTATATTTGTTCACTTAACTTCTGAATATTATATATCCAAGACTGTACACTATACTATCAATGTGAACGTTATCTCAAGGTCTGTAATTTTTAAGTTTTGTCAATTTTGCTAATGCCGTTTAAGCTTCATTCTTAAAAGTCCAAGAAGTGGAAGTCCAAGAAGTGGCGACTGGTCTAGTAGAATGAGCTGTAATTCTCTGAGGCAGAGATTGCCCTGCCTCCAAATAAGCCTTGTAAATCAAAAGCTTTAACCAAGATGCCAAAGAAATGGCAGAGGCTTTCTGGGCTTTTCCTAGGAGGTCAGAAAGCCTCTGCCATTTCTTTGGCATCTTGGTTAAAAAAACAACAAATAGACTAGAAGGCTTCCTGAAATCTTTAGTAGCTTCGACATAATATTTCAAAGCTCTTACAATATCCAAAGATCTTTCAAGAGTATTCTTAGGATTAGGAAACAAGGAAGGAACAACAATTTCCCTACTAATGTTGTTAGAATTCACAACCTTAGGAATACATTTAAACAAAGTCCGCAAAACAGCCTTATCCTTATGGAAAATCAGAAAAGGAAACTCAAAAGAGAGGGCATACAATTCAGAAACTCTTCTAGCTGAAGAGATACCCAAAAGGAACAACACTTTCCAAGAAAGTAGTTTAATATCCAAAGAACGCATAGCCTCAAAAGGAGGAGCCTGCAAAGTCTTCAAAACCAAATTAAGGAGGCAAAGTTTGTAAAACTGAATTGTGGGTGGGGTGAGGGGTGTATTTATAGGCATTTTGAGGTTTGGGAAACTTTGCCCCTCCTGGTAGGATTGTATATCTCATATGTCACTAGCTCATGGACTCTTGCCGATTACATGAAAGAAATCAGGGTTATTTAAGCAAATGTTGATTTCTGAACTCTTGCAAAGTTAACACATTTGTATTGTGTTGTTTAAAAATTAATACAAACTTGTTTTCTTTGCATTATTCAAGGTCTGAAAACACTATCTATTTTTGTTATTTTGACCAGTTGTCATTTTCTGCAAATAAATAGCAATTTCAGTAGTTTATAGAATAAAACAAAAAACATAATTTATGCTTACCTGATAAATGTATTTCTCTTGTGATGTATCGAGTCCACGGATTAATCCATACTTGTGGGGATATTCTCCTTCCTTACAGGAAGTGGCAAAGAGAGCACCCACAGCAGAACTGTCTATATAGCTCCTCCCTTAGCTCCACCCCCCAGTCATTTGACCGAAGGCTAGGAAGAAAAAGGAGAAACTATAGGGTGCAGTGGTGACTGAAGTTTTTTAAGTAAAAATATACTGCCTGTCTTAAATAAACAGGGCGGGCCGTGGACTCGATACATCACAAGAGAAATAAATTTATCAGGTAAGCATAAATTATATTTTCTCTTGTAAGATGTATCGAGTCCACGGATTCATCCATACTTGTGGGATACCAATACCAAAGCTTTAGGACATGGATGAAGGGAGGGACAAGACAGGTACCTTAAACGGAAGGCACCACTGCTTGTAGAACCTTTCTCCCAAAAATAGCCTCCGAAGAAGCAAAAGTATCGAATTTGGAAAATTTGGAAAAAGGATGAAGCGAAGACCATTAATCTAACAGCATAGATTAATTTCATATTAACGGAAAATTATTGACCACTATAGAAATATTGGGGAGTGTGTCTGAGTGTAGTGCCATTGCTCAAACTCGTTTCCAATAGTCTTAGCTATCTGGGTTATCCAGAATTCTCGAGCAATAGAGCACACCGACCTCCAGAAGAATAACCACGAATATGGCATTTCCATGGGACCTAGATAGACAAAATAGACAGCAGAAAAGAGCAGCTGATCTAGAAGAAATCTTTGAGGATGGCAATATCTCTAAACCACAGAACACAGTAACCTCATTAGATGGAGCCCTTAGAGAATTACATAAGACCATGTTTAAACAAGATAAAGTATGGTGGAATCGCCATTTTTTCGAGAAATACATCCAAAAGAAACTCATACCCAGAGGTCTAAGAATTCAGTTATTCCCGGCATACGAATTTAAAAATCAACAACTCAGTATAGAATGGGAGGAAGCACTCTCAGAATGTTCTACCAAACTAATGAAGATACTCATGAAAAATGACCAATCAGAATATGACCTATTGGAAGCTAAAATAAAAGAACAGAATGAA
Source organism: Bombina bombina (assembly GCF_027579735.1). Classification (NCBI taxonomy): domain Eukaryota; kingdom Metazoa; phylum Chordata; class Amphibia; order Anura; family Bombinatoridae; genus Bombina; species Bombina bombina. The sequence continues at coordinate 254,251,961 of NC_069503.1, forward strand.
ATACTGAAACAATTTCAAGATAACTCAGAATTTGAAAAATCATACAAAACCTATCAGAAAGAACTGGACAGATACGAATTAGAACTAAAAAACACCAAACAAGGCAAATTAAACAGAGATATCAATGACTTCAGTAACAACAGAGTATATAAATGGCGTAACAGATCATTCTATAGACAGCCAAACAAAAACCCAAAGGTAACCATTGTGGAGAGTGACGTATCAGACACAGATGGAGAGGAAGGCAGCTCAGGTACAGCTACTCCCATCCCCAATAGAACATCAACATTAGCCCCACGATCATCCAGCCGTAACAAGAGGAAGGATTTTTTAGAATCAGGCGGGGAAGAAGACAAACCAGAAGAGGGGGGAGGAAAAAACAAAAAGCCGGCCAGAGGGAGGACATTCCAACAATCGAACCACCAGAAGAATGGGAATCAATACAAGAGGACCCCCAGTCCATTCTCCCAAATACGTCTGAATCACTAAGGGTTATCAATTTATCAGACATCCAACTTTCAGAAAGCCATATCTGTTTATTGTCAAAGGGACTTTCATTCTGTCCATCACAAACAATAGATAAATTCGAAGTCGTAAAAGACATTCAACTGTACATACGTAAACTACTCCTAAAAAAATTCTTTACAGATAAAGAACCAGAATGGGGCTGGAATTCAGAGGAAATCCAAACAATTCAAGATTTACAGAGTTTATTGGATGAAAACGATCCAAGCATGAACAAAAAATGGAGAAACAAAATCCACAACAAATCTACCTTTGTACCGCAAAATATAAATGCCCCCCAATTGGACATATTCAATGAGATGGTCTGCAATGAAATCACTAGTTTGAACATACCTCCCAAGATCAATAATCTAACCTACAAAGAGAGACAAGCATTACAAGAGATGCAACATTGGGATGAAGTTGTCATTAGAAACTCAGATAAGGGTGGCAACATTGTAATTTGGCCCCTGACACTATACCTAAAAGAAGTATACAAACAACTGAAAGATACAAGCTGCTATGTGAAATTGTTCAATAACCCAACCACTAACATCCACAAGAAATACAATAAGTTGATCATGGAAGCCGCATATGAAGGGGTTATCAATGAAAAAGAGAAAAAATATCTGACCGTAACAAAACCAAAGACGGCAACATTCTACCTAATACCGAAGATCCATAAGAATCAAGAAACCCCACCAGGAAGACCTATTGTCTCCGGTATAGGCTGCCTCACTGAAAGAGCAAGCGAATATATAGATTTTCGCTTAAGAGACTATGTTGCAGAGCTCCCCTCATACGTTCAAGATACCATGCAGGTCCTTCAGAGACTCAACAACATCTCTTTGAACAAATCAACATGGCTGGTAACAACGGATGTTGAGTCATTATACACATCAATTCAACATAAAGATGGTTTACAAGCAGTCCGCTACTTCCTAGAACAAAAATCTGAAGAGGGCAAACCACATGACGATTTCATCCTTAATCTACTGGAATTCGTATTAACCAACAATACATTCATCTTTGACAACCAACACTATCTACAGGTCCGGGGCACTGCCATGGGCACTGCCTGTGCCCCGACCTATGCCAATCTCTTTTTAGGATGGTGGGAGGCAGAAGAAGTGTTCTCTGATACAAACAATCTATACACAGACCTTATACCCATGTGGATAAGGTACATAGATGATATCTTCTTCATCTGGGAAGGAACCCAAGAAGAACTTCTGACATTCTTAAATATATTGAATAGGAACAACTTGAACATCAAACTTACTTATGAAGCAAGCCAAAGTGAAATAAATTTCTTAGACCTTACCATCAAAAAAGATCCTGAAGGCAACATCCAAACAGATCTGTATAGAAAACATACAGCAACCAATAGCATCCTACACAGCACAAGTGCGCATGCACCAGGCACCATCCGAGGTTTACCAACGGGTGAATTTCTCAGAACCAGGAGAAACTGCTCGGAAGATACCACATTTCAAATACGAGCTAAACAAGTGTCCTCCCGGCTAATAGAAAGAGGCTACAGTAAAAGGAAGATCAAACAAGCCAAATATAGAGCCCAGAGAACAAAAAGACAAGAACTATTACAAAAAAAGACCAAAACTAATGATAATAAACCTAGGTTGGTCCTCACATATAATTCACAAACCTCGCAAATAGTACAAATTATATCAAAACACTGGGATATTTTAATGACTGACCCCACACTGAAAAGATGCTTAGGAAACAAACCTGCTATAAGTTACAGACGAACCAAAAATCTCAAAGATCTACTAACCAGTAGTCATTTCCAACCAAAGAAAACAAAAACTGCATTTAATCCAGGATGTCACAAATGTGGAAACTGCAGCACTTGTAAATACATCAAGAAAACCACGAACATCATAGATCGTTTTGGCACAATACATAAAATTAGGAGATATATCAGTTGCCAGAGCGAAGGGATAATCTATGTACTTCAATGCACATGTGACAAATACTATGTCGGCATGACGACCAGAAAATTAAGAACCAGAGTAATGGAACATCTAAGGAACATCAAGAATGCAAGAAAGGACAAACTGGATGGAAAATCCATCACTACTGTAGCAACACACTTCTTGGAATACCACAACTCAAAACAAGAAGATTTGGTCTGTTGTGGCATAGAAAAAGTGAGCCTAGGGATAAGAGGAGGAGATCTTGAAACTGCTCTATTAAGAGCAGAGAGCAGATGGATATACCTACTCAACTCAGTATATCCAACAGGCCTTAATGAACAAAATAATTATTTCACATTTTTATAAAATATGGAGAGAAGGACCAATTACTGATTTGGCTCCCCAAAGAAACATCTTAGGCAAATATATACTCTTTATAAAAACTCCAATATAATTAACAATGGGGAATTAACTACAAAAATCATACTTAAATGATGAGAAGTCACCATTTTTCGTAGACGAACTATAATCATGTCTAGATAACAAGAGACATTAATATAAATCAACATACTACCAGGACTGAGATTAAAATGAGAGTTATCACGTTAATTGGATCCAATAAAAATTCACAGATGATACCTTATGGAAATAAAAAACTTTCAAACATAAGGACAACAAATTGAGAACGGTGACACCTTGCACCAAACCACCACCTACACCCTTCGGTTAATTTTTCTATAAGCAACCCCCACTTAGGGAACATTTGGTATATTAAATCACTATCACAAATTTCCTATGCTACATAAGTATAGGAATTTTACTTTCCCTCCTCTTTAAACAAGAACTGGAGCATAATAATTTTGTCATCACTCTATATCATTGTATTATCCATTTACTATGGGATATACACACTCACCACAACACTTTGAGACACATAACACCCACTATTATAAATTAATAAACATCTTTCAAATAAACATTGTCACTCACTTCACTAATCACTGAGAAAATACTTTTTGACACTTTGTATGTTGATTTTGCTATTACATGGGATTTGGGTTTATTTATTTATTTTTTGAAGATTTCTATTTGTTTAAGACACATCACACTGTGCACCATTCACATCTAATCACCAAAACATCATGCCATTAATAGCACATATGGTCAGCACACTTTTCATTATTTATCATTTCACATGAAATCACCAGTCATAGGTCTTCATAGAACAAGGACAATTATGGGATATATATAAAAAAGCACATATATATAAATTAAAAAATATAAAAAAAACAAAAATATAGAAAATCATTAATTCTCTTATCTTAACACAATTTCTCTTGTTACTCACTCTTATTCCATTTTAGTAACTATTTCCCTGATATAAATCTCTCAAAACACTTGAAGCAAGTACGAGAACATCACACATCTGAATAAGTGATATCACAGTTAAAATCATCATTTGATTAGCCACTCAAGATCTCTTTATCTAAATATAAAAGTTTAGTAAAATACTGAGGACTCACAAACAAGTAAAGAACCTATACAGATGCGGTCATCCCAAGATATGAGTGAGGATGACACTCAACTAGTCAATCTTTAAACTGGTACCCTCATCCATAGACTATAAACATGGAAAAGGATATACGATCCGAGGACCTCATCACAATCTGGCTACATACAGCTCAATATAAAGAGACATATAGATTATTACATTGAAGGAATATAAATTGTTCAAAATACAATTAAACTAATTTGCCATGGATGGTAGTATATCGGAATGGATTGTCAAATCTATGTACATACATAACAACACACGTACATCAAATTGACTTTATTTCAATACATTCCACCTTAAGCCGATATATTCAAATCCTCCTTAACAACATCCGGGACCCACAATCAGAAAAAATGAGGACTTGATTGATAGATAGATTTGCCGAATCAGAAAATTTCTAAGGCGGTACTTCCGGTTCACACCGGGTTTAAATTTCTCAGAGACGGGCGGCCCGCCGCCTTTGATAAAGCCCTATACGGGCGAAACGCGTTAGGTGTAGAGATAGAGCATTGTTAAGCTCTTGTTTTAAAAATTAGGAAGAAGTAGTCGGTTACGATTATTGGGGTCCACCGGTACCAATAGGTTGTCAGCGTGGCACACTACTTAGGAAACTTTTGAAAGGGATACTCATTAACTAATAACGTCTATACCAGTAACCTAAAGTCATAACTTTTTATAGCTTACTAGTAACATATTGACGACTAACGGTTACAAGATGGCTAAAGTTGATATGGGGTATCTATATGGGTAACTGGGCTAATTTAGACTACAAACATAGCCAATAACAGCATAGATAACTGCTAATTCAGACTAAGAATTATGAGATAGATTCACAATAACAGACCAACATAACAAACTACACGCTGGTAGCGTGATACTATTTTGTGTACAATAAAATTATAGTTACAACAAGACCTATTATATTACATAAGTGTGCTAAAGCGCAAATAGTAACAGAGTATTGAGTTACATATAGCGAGCTCCCTGCAGGCACACGATTGCTGCCTAAATAAATTAAAATTAACCACATTACGGTTCGTTTGGGGAACAGAATTTTACATCTGAAATGTTAACTGTGAATACATTAAAGTGACACTATCTATACTCAGAGAACTCGAACTCAGTAAAGTATAACTCACTATAACAATCACTTCAGGCGCTGCATAACATTATAAGCAGTACTGTTAAAACTTTAATGAAGTTCAGAAATCACAACTGACGCATAAAATACAGACCTATATATTTCACACTGTGCAGTGGTACTATTACACCACAATATTCTGATTTAATCATACCAATAACCAATAACACTATTTAACAGTGTATTGGGATTTGCACAAGAATAGTAACTAAATCTCTGCTTCACAAAAATAAAGTGACCTTTTATGTTTAATGTTATGAAATGTTAACTGTGAATGCATTAAAGTGATACTATTTATGCTAAGGGAATTCGAACTCAGTAAAGTATAACTCACTATAACAATCACTTCAGGTGCTGCACAACATTGCAAGCAGCACTGTTAAAACTTTAATGAAGTTCAGAAATCACAACTTATGCACAAAACAAGACCTGTATAGTCTACACTGTGTAGTGGTACTATTACACCACAATATTCTGATTCAATCATACCAATAACCAATAACACTATTTAACAGTGTATTGGGATTTGCACAGGAATAGTAACTAAATCCCTGCCTTACAAAAATAAAGTTACCTTGTATGCTGAATATCACATCACTAGTTGACGTGAAAATACAGAATAGCTAGGGCTTCTCTAATATACACTTAGCTATTACGTAATAGAATTGAGTAAGATATATGTAAACTTGAAAGAATAATAGCTTGATTACACTATATCCTAGCTTATTCTCAATACAAAATCACTTTAGACCAGAGGGTCAAACGCAACTACATATGAGGCATTGGGATACTATAATACATACAAACCAATTTACTTGACATTAACCCTATGATAAGTAAACATAAAAGAGAGTGCAAGGAAAAATAGCAGTAGCAACAATACAGCCCCTGTTAAGTGACTTATATTGATACAATAATAAACAACTGAAGAATAATACCAGCAACTATCTTATCTCAGATATTCTAGAGAATTCTAGTAGCCCTGTACTCTAATACATTTAACGTTTCCTACACTAGACAACCAGCATTTTATGTGTAGATTATCCTATATGTAAGAGATCACTTCAAATAAATTAAAGTCTCAGAGGATGGATGACAACAATATTTATACATAAACATATTGTATCAGTATTTAACTGATTTCTTTTTGTACAAGACATCCGTGCTACCAAGCTGAGCTTAAGTAAACTCTCTACTAGGTATCGTTATAATAACCTACACTACATCAACTCAGTCTTATAGAATTGAACCGGTGTACCGCAGAGATTCCTGTATAGATTATACTGTAATATAATTATCTGGGCTATCATACCCCAAAGGCCTATTTACATAGATTATTGCATATAACACAATCTATACAAGAATACTTTATCCTAGGTTTTTAATCGTTTATGTTTCCCCCTTCTTTTTCCCCCTTCTCCAATTATTTTAACTAAACTAATAAAAGTTAAGTTTTAGACTCTGGAAGTAAACGCCGCACATGAGGTTAAGACAGTGAGTGCTAAAACCGCATTCTTTTGTGGAAGTGACTCTATCACCTCCACTTTTTGTTTGGCCGCCTTACAAATCTGTTCAACAGAAGCCTCATTTTTAAAAGCCCATGTGGAAGCCACTGCTCTAGTAGAATGAGCAGTAATTCTTTCAGGAGGCTGCTGGCCAGCAGTCTGATAAGCCAAACGGATGATGCTTTTCAGCCAAAAGGAAAGAGGTAACCGTAGCCTTTTGACCTCTCCGTTTACCAGAATAAACAACAAACAGTGAAGAAGTTTGACGGAAATCTTTAGCTGCTTGTAAGTAGAACTTTAAAGCACGAACCACATCAAGATTGTGCAACAGACGTTCTTTCTTTGATTAAGGATTAGGACATAGTGAAGGAACAACAATTTCCTGATTGATATTCCTATTAGAAACAACCATAGGAAGGAATCCAGGTTTGGTATGCAAAATCACCTTATCTGCATGGAAAACAAGGTAAGGTGAGTCACACTGTAAAGCAGATAACTCAGAAACTCTTCGAGCCGAAAAGATAGCTACTAAAAACAAAACTTTCCAAAATAGAAGCTTAATATCTATGGAATGCATAGGTTCAAACGGAACCCCTTGAAGAACTTTAAGAACTAAGTTTAGGCTCCATGGCGGAGCAACAGGTTTAAATACAAGCTTGATCCTGACCAAGGCCTGACTAAACGCTTGAAAATCTGGGACATCTGCCAGACGTTTGTGTAAAAGAATAGACAAAGCAGATATTTGTCCTTTTAAGGAACTAGCTGATAATCCCTTCTCCAATCCTTCTTGGAGGAAAGACAATATTCTAGGAATCCTAATTTTACTCCATGAGTAACCCTTGGATTCACACCAATAAAGATATTTGCGCCAAATTTTATGATAGATTTTCCTGGTGACAGGCTTTCTAGCTTGAATCAGGGTATCAATGACCGACTCAGAGAAACCACGCTTTGATAAAATCAGGCGTTCAATCTCCAAGCAGTCAGACGCAGAGAAATTAGATTTGGATGTTTGAATGGACCTTGGATTAGAAGGTCCTGCCTCACTGGCAGAGTCCACGGTGGAACAGATGACATGTCCACTAGGTCTGCATACCAAGTCCTGCGTGGCCGCGCAGGTGCTATCAGAATCACAGAAGCTCTCTCCTGCTTGATTCTGGCAACCAGACGTGGGAGGAGAGGAAACGGTGGAAATACATAAGCCAAATTGAAGGGCACTGCTAGAGCATCTATCAGTACCTCCTGGGGATCCCGGGACCTGGACCCGTAACGAGGAAGTTTGGCATTCTGACGGGACGCCATCAGATCCAATTCTGGTGTGCCCCATAGCTGAGTCAGCTGGGGAAATACCTACGGATGGAGCTCCCACTCCCCCGGATGAAAAGCCTGACGACTTAGGAAATCCACCTCCCAGTTCTCTACCCCTGGGATATGGATTGCTGAGAGATGGCAAGAGTGATCCTCCGCCCATCGGATTATTTTGGTTACCTCCATCATCGCTAGAGGACTCCGTGTTCCTCCTTGATGATTGATATAAGCTACAGTCGTGATGTTGTCCGACTGAAATCTGATGAATTTGGCCGCAGCTAGCTGAGGCCACGCCTGAAGCGCATTGAATATCACTCTCAGTTCTAGAAGGTTTATCGGGAGGAGAGTTTACTCCCGAGACCATAAGCCCTGTGCTTTCAGGGAGTTCCAGACTGCACCCCAGCCTAGGAGGCTGGCATCTGTTGTTACTATGAGCCACTCTGGCCTGTGGAAACACATTCCCTGAGACAGGTGTTCCTGAGACAACCACCAGAGAAGAGAATCTCTGGTCCAGACACAGTTAAGGAGATAAATCTGCATAATCCCCATTCCACTGTTTGAGCATGCATAGTTGCAGTGGTCTGAGGTGTAGGCGGGCAAAAGGAACTATGTCCATTGCCGCTACCATGAGTCCGATTACCTCCATACACTGAGCCACTGATGGCTGAGGAATGGAATGAAGAGCTCGGCAAGTGGTTAAAAGTTTTGATTTTCTGACCTCCGTCAGAAATATTTTCATTTCTACCGAGTCTATCAGAGTCCCTAGGAAGGAAACTTTTGTGAGAGGGAAGAGAGAACTCTTTTTTATGTTCACCTTCCACCCGTCAGATCTCAGAAAAGCCAACACGATGTCCGTGTGAGACTTGGCTAACTGGAAAGTCGACGTCTGAATTAAGATGTCGTCTAGATAAGGCGCCACTGCTATGCCCCGCGGTCTTAGAACCGCCAAAAGGGACCCTAGCACCTTTGTGAAAATTCTGGGAGCCGTGGCCAACCCAAAGGGAAGGGCCACAAACTGGTAATGCCTGTCCAGAAAGGCGAATCTGAGGAATTGATGATAATCTCTGTGAATAGGGATGTGTAGATATGCATCCTTTAAGTCCATGGTAGTCATATATTGACCCTCCTGGATCAACGGTAGAATAGTCCGAATAGTCTCCATCTTGAATGATGGTACTCTGAGGAATTTGTTTAGAATTTTGAGATCCAAAATTGGTCTGAAAGTTCCCTCTTTTTTGGGAACCACAAACAGGTTTGAGTAAAATCCTAGTCCTTGTTCCGCTTTTGGAACTGGACGGATCACTCCCATGGTATGTAGGTCTTCTACACAGTGTAAGAACGCCTCTCTCTTTGTCTGGTTTGCAGACAATTGAGAAATGTGAAATCTCCCCCTTGGGGGGGAGTCTTTGAAGTCCAGAAGATATCCCTGGGACACAATTTCTAAGGCCCAGGAACCGTGAACATCTCTTGCCCAAGCCTGAGCGAAGAGAGAGAATCTGCCCCCTACTAGATCTGGTCCCGGATCGGGGGCTACCCCTTCATGCTGTCTTAGAGGCAGCTGCAGGCTTCTTGGCCTGTTTACCCTTGTTCCAAGCCTGGTTAGGTCTCCAGACTGACTTGGATTGGGCAAAATTCTCCTCTTGCTTTGCAGCAGGGGAAGCTGAAGCGGGACCACCCTTGAAGTTCCGAAAGCAACGAAAATGATTTTGTTTGGTCCTCATTTTATTTGTTTTATCCTGAGGGAGGGCATGGCCTTTCCCTCCAGTGATGTCTGAAATAATCTCTTTCAGTTCAGGCCCGAATAGGGTCTTTCCTTTGAAAGGGATGTTCAAAAGTTTAGATTTTGATGACACATCAGCAGACCAGGACTTAAGCCATTACGCCCTGCGTGCTAAAATGGCAAAACCTGAGTTCTTTGCCGCTAATTTAGCCAGTTGAAAAGCGGCATCCGTTATGAAAGAATTAGCCATCTTAAGGGCCTTAATTTTATCCATAATATCTTCTAATGGAGTCTCCATCTGAAGAGCCTCTTCTAGAGCCTCGAACCAGAAAGCAGCTGCAGTAGTTACAGGTACAATGCACGCAATAGGTTGGAGAAGAAAACCTTGATGAACAAAAATTTTCTTCAGGAGACCCTCTAATTTTTTATCCATAGGATCTTTGAAAGCACAACTGTCTTCGATAGGTATAGTTGTACGCTTAGCAAGAGTAGAAATAGCTCCCTCCACCTTAGGAACCGTCTGCCACAAGTACCGCATGGTGTCAGATATGGGAAACATTTTCTTAAAAGCAGGAGGGGGAGCGAATGGAATACCTGGTCTATTCCACTCCTTAATAACAATATTCACAATCCTCTTAGGGACTGGGAAAACATCAGTGTAAACAGGAACCTCTAAGTATTTGTCCATTTTACACAATTTCTCTGGGACCACTATAGGGTCACAATCAGTCGCTAATACCTCCCAGAGCAATAAGCGGAGGTGTTCAAGCTTAAATTTAAAGGCCGTCATATCAGAATCTGTCTGAGGGAGCGTCTTTCCTGAAATTTCTCCCTCAGATAACAAATCCCTTACCCCTACTTCAGAACATCGTGAGGGTATATCTACTACGGCTACTAAAGCGTCAGACGGCTCAGCATTTGTTCTTAACCCAGAGCTGTTACGCTTTCCTTGTTACTACACCAAGGATTGTACCACCTGCAGATCAGTCTGCTAGGCCGAAAATCCCCAGTATGTCCATTGTATCAGGGGTTCCCCCATCACAAACATCTAAATATGTCCCTAGTGTTAGTACACAACAGTCAGTGTCACCCCAAATTTTGCTTAACCCTAGAGGGTCTAGTGACTCCACTATGTTGGAGCAGGTTTTTCCCACAAACGGGACAGACGCGGGAGGGGGAGGACAGGGACAGAGTCACAAGGTATCACAAGAAAGATACCAGTTGAGGGGGAACAGGAATCCCACGGTATCCAAATACAAACCGACAATATAATTAATCTCTCCACACATACTCTTACTAATGATCAACATAAGGTCCTGTCTTATGGTCTTAATTTTGCTCCCACTGCTGATTTCAACCTTTTTGATACGTTGATTGATGTCAATAGATTTATTAGAAATGTGACTCTGCGTAAACATTTCCAGGAAGACTCACGTTTCACACGTGAAGTACCGGTTGCATCAGCAGTGGGTACAGATTTACCATTTAATGAGTGTTGTGATTTGATCTCTTTGGAACAACTTGAACAAGAAAGCAGGGTGGCTACTGATACTACACATGGTATCAGTCGAATTAAGAGTTTTAAAAAACCATCTCAATTCTACCCCATTCACTCTAGGGGTCCAACCCTGGAGAAATTCTTTGAGAGAGTTGAAAGAGATCTAACACAACTCAAGAGCAGTGATCTCCCTGTTTTTTCGAATTTGACCAGTAAAGAAAAGACTGCTCTTAATGAACTAAGAGGTTTGAGTGATATTGTGATACGCAATGCGGATAAGGGGGGATCAGTCGTGTTACTGAATAAAAGTGATTACATCTCTGAGGCCCACAGGCAACTGGACAACCAAGATAACTATGTACTATTACAGGGTGATCCTACTGTAAGTTATCAGAGAGAGCTGTTGCACCTCCTGGACAAAGGTGGTGACTTGGGGATCTTGGACAAGAATACCATGGAGTTTCTCTATGTTGAGCATCCTAGAATGCCTATATTCCATCACTTGCCCAAGGTCCACAAGTCACTTACCGATGTCCAGGGAAGGCCCATAGTTAGTGGGATCGGCTCTCTTTCTGAAAAGTTGTCTATGTGGCTTGATGAGGTCCTGCAACCACTGGTCAAAAATTTACCCAGCTACCTCCGCGACACCAAACATGTCTTGAGAGTGATTGGTGATGTCAAATGGGAAGCCAGCAGCAGCTGGCTTACCATTGATGTCAGCTCACTATACTCTTCTATCAGACATAGTCTGGGTCTGAAGGCATTGGATTTTTTCCTCTGTAATTATACTGAATATTCAACAAGCTTTCGAGAATTTGTCTTGGAGGTTGCTGGTTTTTTACTAACACACAACTTCTTTAGTTTTGACAGTAAGGTGTATCTGCAAAGGTGTGGGACAGCTATGGGAGCCAAATTTGCCCCCTCCTATGCTAACATCTTCATGGGATGGTGGGAGCAGTCCCACATCTTTGCAGATACAAATCCTTTTAGGGAGCACATCAGTGTGTACAAACGCTACATTGATGATCTGCTCCTGGTATGGCAGGGAGACGAACTGTCTGCTGTACAGTTTGTGGATTGGTTAAATAAGAACGAGATGGGCCTCCAGTTCACACATGAATACCATCAAGACACCATTAATTTCCTCGATCTTAGGTTGCGGGGATTATCTGATGGGACTATTGAGACAGGTGTGTACAGGAAGCCCATCTCTGGCAATTCCCTATTAAGTGCCAAAAGTTGTCACCCTTCACATGTGCCGCATGCGGTGGCTAAGGGACAATTTATTCGCACTAAAAGAAATTGCTCTAATAGTGCTCTTTATGAAAGGGAGGCGGACCAGCTTTGCCATCGTTTGAGAGACAGAGGATACAAGAAACATGTAGTTCAGAGAGCTAGATGTGAGGTTAAAGATCTGGACAGGGATCTCCTCTTGGAGGATAAGGTTGATTCTTCTAAAACCACTTTTGATGGAGTCACCTTTATTACTAACTATAGTGCACACTACAATCAAGTGTGCAATATAGTACGTAAGCATTTCAAGATGTTGATTGCAGATGATCGTTTGGTCTCTGTAGTGGATAAAGGCATGAGGTGTGCATACAGAAAGGCTAGATCAATAGGGAATTCTGTGGCACCCTCAGAGGTCATTAAACAAAAACCCAAGGTTTCTTCCTGGTTACAACACAAAGGCATGTTCAAATGTGGTAAATCCAGGTGCAAACCATGTGAACATGCACTTGTGGGTACACAGTTTAGGTCTGCAGTAACAGGAGAAACTTTTGATATACGTAATTGCCTTAATTGCACTAATAATTTTGTGGTCTATTTGATTACCTGTATGGCTTGTTCCTTACAATACGTGGGGCTCACAACAAGGGACGTGAATTCCCGTATTAGGGAACACTTTTCAACCATACAGATTGGCAAAGCAAAAACACCCCTGGTACAACATTTTCTTTATCATCATAATAAGAGTATTGATACTCTTGCTTGGAATATCATAGAAAGAATACCACTAGTTGGCAGGGGTGGAGACCGCACTAAAAGACTTGAACGTCAGGAAATGTTCTGGATTTTTAGGCTAAAAACCAGACTGCCTTTAGGACTTAATTCAGAGTTTGACTTAATCAATTTCTGGCAATAATGAGTTTAATATTGAATTTAGAATTTTCCATCTAGTTTGCCTTTAACTCTATGGTTATGTCACAGATTTATATTTAAATATCCCTCTCCTCACTCTCTCTATATTCATTATCTGTTTAAAGTATTAGTGCCAAATTTTATATGCACTTATTCAGTGGGGACATATATTATATATTTTTGGTCCTAATTATTGGTAGATTGTACCCCAGCAATCTGATTTCAGGTGCTGCTTTAAACAGATCATGTATTTTGATGTATATTGATTCATTTTTGTATTTATGCATTGTATCTTAGTATACATTTTTTCACTCTGTATACTATATGTTTGGGTTTTTGGTCCTTTTTTGGTTTTATTTATTCTTCTATATGGATTCCTTTCATATTACCTTACATTTGTTTATGTATTTATATATTCATTGTGGTTTAAGAGAACTAATGGATACGATAACCTACTATGATATTGTGTTATTGGTCAATTTAATACTGTTAAAGTGTTAAACACTCTCCAAAGGTGTGTTTATGCAAATTTTGCTATGTTTGTTATTAACCAATCAGTGCATGTTTTAAGAGTTTAAAAAGGTGCAGTGTGTCAGGTGGTTCAGGCTATGATTACGGCTCACGCCGAAACGCGTAAGCCAATCTGACACACAACTCCTTTGGATATGGACCTTGGCTCTGAGGTTTTTATACCTATGTATTGAATAAAAGTTAAGTTTTATCTACATCCGGACTGATCGCTTTTTTTCCACCAGTCTTCATACGCTTTCCTTGTAAACCAGGCAGTTTGGATAAAACCTCTGTGAGGGTTGTATTCATAACTGTGGCCATGTCTTGTAAAGTAAATGAATTTGAGGCACTAGAGGTACTTGGCGTCACTTGTGCGGGCGTTACTGGTTGTGACACTCGGGGAGAGCTAGATGGCAAACCCTCATTTCCTTCTGTCTGAGAATCATCTACAGCAATATTTTTAAGTGCTAAAATATGCTCTTTATAATTTATAGACATATCAGTGCAAGTGGGACACATTCTAAGAAGGGGTTCCACAATGGCTTCTAAACACATTGAACAAGGATTTTCCTTGATGTCAGACATGTTAAACAGGCTAGTAATGCAACAAGCAAGCTTGGAAAACACTTTAATCAAAGCAAATAACACTTAGAAAAAACAGTACTGTGCCTTTAAGAGAAAAAAAGCTGCACAAACTCTGAAAAACAGTGTAAAAAAGCAGTAAACTCAACAACATTTTTACAGTAGCATCATAAAGCCTTAGTAACTTTGCACAGCTATGCAAATAAACGATTAACCCCTTAATGTAAAAACCGGATTGACAAAACGTCAAAAACCGGTAAAAAACGTTCAGCACCTTGCCACAGCTCTGCTGTGGCGCCTACCTGCCCTTTAGGAACGATTTGTGGGGAAAAAACTTCTTTAAAGCCCCCAAACACAGTAGGAACCTCTGGAGAAGCAGCTGGATGTCTCTGAGGAAAAGAAACTGCGCAACTGAGGCGCGAAAATAGGCCCCTCCCACCTCGCTCAATGTTATGGGGCCTAAAAGAAACACACCAGAGTGTTTCTTAAACTAGCCATGTGGGTTAACAACCCTTAAACAAGCCACAATGACGACTTAAGTCCCTCAGAAAACGTTATATTTGCAATAAAAAAAATAAAAAAAAACACGTTTTTTCCTATCACTGTCACCAGTAACTAATGAGCCCTTTATGCAAGCTGGGATTCCAATTAAGTGTCTGAATACAGCTTACCCTTCCCTCATGGGGATATTGCCAGTCTTTTCTAGAATTATCACAGTCTGTCTAGAAAAAAATAGACTGAACATACCTCAATGCAGTTTAGCATGCAAACCGTTCCCCCAATTGAAGTTTTCCTGTACTCTTCAGCCCTTGTGAGAACAGCAGTGGATCTTAGTTACAAAGTGCTAAGATCATCATCCTCCTTGCAGAAATCTTCATCCCTTTTCTACCAGAGAGTAAATAGTGCACACCGGTACCATTTAAAATAACAAACTTTTGCTTGAGAAAATAAAAATTAACATTTTTGTCACCACACTCACTTTACCCTGCCTAGTCTTAGAGTAGGCAAAGAGAATGACTGGGGGGTGGAGCTAAGGGAGGAGCTATATAGACAGCTCTGCTGTGGGTGCTCTCTTTGCCACTTCCTGTAAGGAAGGAGAATATCCCCACAAGTATGGATGAATCCGTGGACTCGATACATCTTACAAGAGAAATGTTAATTTTACTCAAACACATACCTGTAAATAGTAAAACGAGAGAAACCGATAATTTTACAATGGTCTCTTCAGAGCTGTATTTACTACATCCATTTAATCAATTTTCTACCATCCCTTTTCTACCAGAGAGTAAATAGTGCACACCGGTACCATTTAAAATAACAAACTTTTGCTTGAGAAAATAAAAATTAACATTTTTGTCACCACACTCACTTTACCCTGCCTAGTCTTAGAGTAGGCAAAGAGAATGACTGGGGGGTGGAGCTAAGGGAGGAGCTATATAGACAGCTCTGCTGTGGGTGCTCTCTTTGCCACTTCCTGTAAGGAAGGAGAATATCCCCACAAGTATGGATGAATCCGTGGACTCGATACATCTTACAAGAGAAATGTTAATTTTACTCAAACACATACCTGTAAATAGTAAAACGAGAGAAACCGATAATTTTACAATGGTCTCTTCAGAGCTGTATTTACTACATCCATTTAATCAATTAGAACAATATGCCTTTCCCATGATAGCCCTTTCATTTTTTTTTTTTTTTTTTTTATTTTTTACATGTTTATGTTTAATAAGGACATTCTTAAGGATGTGTAACGCATACAGTGTCTTGTAGGGGGGCATTCAAGTGTATAGTCTTTAAAAAGTTCAGTCACGGGGGCGGAGTTAACCGCTGCGCAGAGAAGACATCTTAATGCAGAGCTCCTCACCTTTGTCCTCTAAAATAAGGTATTTTTTCTCCTAAAAGCCTTTCCTAAACTATTGTGGGAACTCTACAGACACTATATCTTGGCTTGTCTGGGCCCTGCCGACACTCCGCTGTTCTGAGGAGCAATTCTTTTACCTGGAAGCGCATCGGCGCCAAACACCCCACCAGCCTCCTGCACCTGTTCTCTCCGCTTTCAACTGTTTTCTGTTCTGGAGGATCAGGACTCCGCTCCAGAATAGCAGTGGACATACCAGCAAGTGACGGCGAGACAGGAAAGGCTTCAGCTTGGCGCAGGTGTGAGACCAACTGCCTGAAAACTTATGCCCACGTGGGGCCGGTGCGCCCATCACTTACGGACGGCCGGGGCCTAGAGGAAGCAGCCTGAGTTGGAGAGGTGGCCTACGAGGTTTGCCACTAAAAGATACTACCTGCTGGGTGCTACTCAGCGTGTGCTGAGCCAGTGGAGGTCGCAGAAGTCAGTGAGGTGTGGAGTGACGCGAACGGCTGCCATCTTGGCCTTGCGGCACACAGAGAGATTCAGGGACACACGCTTCACTTACCACTGAAGGCTGTGAGGAGTGGATACCTAGGATTCTCTTCTCTGTTCCGGTGACTGGTCTGAGAGTTTAGCTGTGAGTGGACCCACCGGAGCAGCTGTCTTTCTTGGAGCACTGTTGATCAACCAACAATTGGGTAAGGCCTAAACTTGTTGCGCAGCACATAGCTGGGAGTACTGTTCACTTTATTCACCGTTTCATCTCTAATGCTCCCAGTCGCACGCACATCACCCGCCTCCATATTCTAAATGAGACTTGCCCTAGCAGCACAGATGGTTTATTCTGGACAGTGGGGTAACAGGGTTACAGAAGCTGTATAAGCCCCTTTTCTAGGCTCCACACCTCTGTGCCTCACATTAAGCGCCCAGGAGGGCTTTATAGTTGCTTTCTAGAGAGCTAAGGGTACATTGGAGCCTGAACTGGTGACTGAGTATACATTACCAGCTTACCCCTTATCTCTGTACAGGACGTGAGGCCTTTGGGGATACCTCCCAACACCTAACTGGGTCCTAGATCTACAAGCTCCAACAGGCCCTGTGTAGTTTATACTATAGTATAGCAACACCAACCCCTTGCTCTCAAAAAAAAAAAAGCTCAGTGACTAGCCCTCTGGAGGGGATTCAGCCAGAACTTTAGTGAACTTTGTTCCTTCTTTAATCACCCTAACCTAGAGCTCTTTCCAGTAGCACTGATAAATTCTGGGTTAACATTGTAAAGAAGTACCAACATTTGTGAGCCTCTGTGACCACATCCCACCTCAACCCTTCCGACTTGGGGCCCCAGGTTGGTTACCTCCATACCCCCTTTTCCCTTCCTTTGGTCGTATCCCCTTTTACCCTGAGGTGGGGGTGCTGAGTCCTTGGGCACTTGCGTGACTTCCTCTAGGCTTGGCCTGGGAACACACGACACACTGTTTATTTGTACCCAAACTGTGTAACTTATTTCTTCACTGCAAACGGGTTGTGGAGTGTTGTATTCATATCTAACCTGCTGGTGCTCTGTTCTGTGTTCTCGTCTCTTCTGACTCACATAACTAGTGGACCATCTTTCTCCCTTTTCTCCCTTTCTAAAACTAAATCTAATCTCCCTCTATTTAACACCCCCTCCACCTCTCCCTTTCCTGCCTAGCGTGTCTAGGTGGGTCACTTCCACCTTCCTTTTCCCCTTCCCTTTGGGTCACATCCAATCTTACCCAGAGGTGGGGGATGGGCATTAACTCCGATCTTTCCCTTCTTTTCTAAGATACTCATAAGCTGTACCTCAGGTTTTGTGTGTAATGTAATAAGAAAAAAAAAGAGAGAGAGAAATAAGCAATATGAGGTAGAGCTGCCAAAGAAATGCTATCTAGCCCCGCTCTAAAGTTACTTGTGTAATACTTGTTTGCTTATGTAATTGTAGACCTAACTCATTCTCTCAACAGCGGTTTGTATATATCTAGATAGATATATAATCTCTTGTGAGATTGTTTTCTTTGGTGCTGGGCGTTCTTTTAAATGCCTCACTCTGCTAGGAAGCACCCCAAGACAACCCCAGAGCCCAAGAAAACGGTCTATGACCACTTTTCCCAGCCTGTTAAAGAACAAAGCATGGAGGTCCACAGAGAGCTAAGTGATCCAGACTCTCAGGACAAGGAGTCCCAATCTAGCACGCACTCTGCTATCTCATCTCAACACTTCATTACAGAATCTACACTCAAAAAAATGTTGGCTATGCAGACGCGATCCATAACTCAGGAGATCCAGCGCAGCTCCACTGAGCTCAAGAAGAAAATCTCTGAAATTGGAGAGATGG